>NW_013562937.1:0-36034 GCF_000968595.1 Rasamsonia emersonii CBS 393.64 | reverse complement strand
TCTCTCTCTCTCTCTCTCTCTCTCTCTCTCTCTNTNTNTNTTTCTTTCTTTCTTTTTGCTTTTTTTTCGTTCGCGAATATTTCCATTGCATGAACAGCTATTTATATTTATTCCTCCTTTCCTTGGCTCGGTGAGGATTCTGGTACTACTATGCTACTAGGTATGTAGGCAGATACCTACCAATTATTTTCTTTTTTTTTTGTTTGGCCTTGTCTAACAGAGTAGAATCAGTTGATGTATATCGTACAGTAGCTCTGGTACTTCAGTGATGTCCATCCATATGGTATGTTTTAAGATTTTCTTTTCTTTTTCGAACAAAGACTGACTAGGAGATTCTCCTAGTCCTCAACTCATGTCTTTCCAGCTCAGGATATGAACTCGACGTATTTGGAATCGTTTGGCCTAACTATCTCCTATCTAGGTATGTGCATATATACTTTCTGGTACAATAAGGGAATCTATTTCTTTTTTTTTAAAAAAATTGGTTCTTTCTTTCTCTCTCTCTCTCCTTTTTTTGTCAATAAAAAGGTCAGATCTTATATGTGCTGTACATACATACTTGGCTTGGCTCCTGGTACAGTTCCACTCTGGTATCCATCTACCCGTAGTGACTACCCTAGGCCTTGGCTAAACCCTGAACTTCGGACTATCAGTCAACATATCAAGGCATTCACCTCCAAGAAAATTGTTTTTATTTTTTTCCCCCTGACGTTATTTCCCACGAGATCTTTATTTGATACCATAATATAAGGCGGACTTGCAGGTCGATGGGCTGGCTGACAACACCGCCGTGACGTAATGAGCTAGCGAAGCTTCTCCCGACGTCATGGCATGTCATGGCATGTCATGCTGTCATTGCATGGATCTATCTATCTAGGTTCAATAACAACAGTGATAATAATAATGATAATGGGGAAAGCAGCTGCATTATCTACTTACGATAGTGATAGGTACTGTATGACGACCTACGCCCGGCCGCAAAACGTATGATGCTTGCAGATTAGCAGATGCAGTCGGGTTTATAAGCTCGTCTCGATTGTGTTTGATTGATATTTGGTTTCTTCTCCTTTCTTCTCCATTCTTTTCCCTTTTTTGGGGGGATTCTTAATCTCCCGGTATTCATCTCTAGAGGTCTGCTTGCTGATCGCTGATCACTGCGCTTCCCTCTCGCTGGCTACACGATTATTACTTTTCCAATTGTGTAGTCTGGTCCAGTTCCTGCCCTAGCAGCCATGTCGTTGGCGCAACATGTAAGTCTGCACTGACTGTAATTCTGCATCCTCATGCTTGAAAGTTTCGATTGATTATTCTCCTTCAGATCGACCCCGACGAAATCATCCGCCAGGTACGGGACAATCCCGACAGCTGGAAACAACACCTCCACACCGAAAACGCCGTCACCAGCGTGACCCCCTACTCGACACGGTACGCAAGCAAGGAGAGCATCCCCAAATTCCGCATCCCGACCGAGGGCGCGCCCTCGCAGGTGGTCGCTCAGCTGCTGAAGGATGAACTGGATCTGGATGGGAAGCCGAATCTGAATCTTGCCAGGTTGGTAGAACCGAAGTCATGGGATTGTAGTCCCGGAATGTGGTCGCTGATTGTTTCTCAACGCAACAGCTTCGTTGGCACCTACATGGAGAGAGAGGCAAATGCCCTCGTTGCCGAGAACATTGCCAAAAACCTGGCCGATGCAGACGAGTATCCTGCCCTCATGGCGATGCATGCCCGCTGCGTGTCGATCATCGCCAACCTCTGGGGTGCGCAGAAGAATGAAAACGCAGTGGGCTCTGCAACGGTCGGCTCGTCCGAAGCCATCCATCTCGGAGGGCTGGCGATGAAGCGCAGATGGCAGGAAAAGCGCCGGGCTGCAGGCAAAGACACGTCTCGACCCAATATCATCATGGGCGCCAACGCCCAGGTCGCGCTGGAGAAGTTTGCGCGGTACTTCGAGGTCGAGCCGAGGATCCTCGACGTGTCTGAGAAGAGCCAATTCCGTCTCGATCCGGATCTGGTCCGACAGAACCTGGATGAGAATACCATTGGCATCTTCGTCGTTCTGGGCAGCACCTACACGGGTCACTTCGAACCCGTCGAGGAGGTTTCCAAGATCCTGGACGAGTTCCAAGCGGAAACCGGCCATGATATCCCGATTCACGTGGATGCGGCCAGCGGGGGGTTCGTCGCTCCGTTTACCCATGCGGGTGCTGGGCAGAAATGGTGTGCCTCTTTGCATCTTCCTATATATCTAGGTAACTGACTGTAGTTTCAGGAATTTTGAGCTCCCCCGCGTCAAATCCATCAACTCTTCCGGCCACAAATTCGGCCTGGTGTACCCCGGCCTGGGATGGATCATCTGGCGCGATCAATCGTACCTGCCCAAGGACCTGATCTTCGAGCTGCACTATCTCGGCGGCACGGAGGAGTCGTATACGCTCAACTTCTCCCGGCCGGGGGCACCGGTGATCGGGCAGTACTACAACCTGATCCACCTGGGCTTCAACGGCTACCGGGACATCATGGAGAGCTGCCTGGCGAATGCGCGCCTGCTGAGCAAGGCGCTCGAGCGGACCGGGTGGTTTACCTGCGTCAGTTGCATCCACCGCAAGAAAGAAGTGAAGAGCGTCATAGAGGCCGCGTTTCCTACGCCGTTGGAGGAGGAGACGTCGGCGGACTACGAAGCCGGCTTGCCCGTCGTGGCTTTCCGGCTGTCTGACGCGTTCAGGAAGAAGTATCCGCACGTGAAGCAGGAGAGCATCAGTATCCTGCTCCGGTCGAAACAGTACATCATTCCGAGTAAGTGGCCATCATTGCTGTCATCTCTCAAGAAGAGTATTCTAATCCGTAAAATATGACCTGCAGACTACCCCCTCCCACGCAAGGAGCAACACACGGAAATCCTGCGCGTGGTCGTCCGCGAGAGCATGTCTGCCGACCTCCTCGAGCGGCTCATCAGCGACATTGTGGCCGTCACGGAGAGACTGGTGGATTCCGATCCGGTGGACTTGTCGAGTCTGCAGATCCATCCCAATACTGTTGAGAAGTCGCGGTCTCGGTACAGAAGACATGGACAGCAGCAGCATGATCAACCGCGGAGTCGGCTGGGGGGTATGGGAGAGGGGATTCACAAGAGCGTCTGTTGATGCGTCGTAAAGGAATCTTCAGTTGACAAAATATAGTACTGTACAGTGTTGGAATTGGAATTGGAAGTTGGAAGGAAAAAAGAGACAATAAATATTTTTCTTTGGTATGATATGTCTGGGAAATTGAGCAGATGGTATTTAAAAAGCTCTCGTTAAGCAGCTATACTAGGAAAGCATAGCCAGACACAGGATTGATTTGAATATTGGCTGGAAGAAAACTTTGACCAGCATGCATCTGGAATAGAATTAGTTACTCCATACTCCAATCGAAACGAGATTGAAGGGGTTTCTTCTTCTTTTTCTTTCTTTCTTACTATGGATAACACGATATAGCTGAACAGCTAGCTGCTCAGCCATGTGACTTGTCTGACCGCCACCGAGTCAGGCGAGTCTGGCCAGAAAACATGGATAACAACAACCTAAATATTAGACTTGGTCCTTAGACCTGGTCCTTGGCTCTTGGCTTGATGGCGATTTAAGTGTTGGTGCACTATCAATGAGATAAGAACCTTAGTACCTCCATTATCACTGATCAATAGATCCGTCATACTCGAGTGCTGCACCTGTAAGAATGGTAGTTAGTACCAATTTACATCCGTCTTTTGCCTTGATTCTGCGATAAAAATAGCTGTTCAGTCTGTTCTACTCGTGCCTTTTCTCCGCAAACAGCTCCCATGTGTATACTATACGATCCACGTCAGCTGTCAGGCTGCAGTTGGACCTGTCGGATTGACAGGCGACGACCGTCACGCTCTCAACGCAGCTGCCTCCATGCCGGGCGGGGATGGCAGCCATTGGCTCGCGAACGGACAACGCAGCGTTGTTCCTGCGACGAGGCGAGAGATGGCGGTGATGCTCCGTCGTCGTTCTCAGCATGCCGGCTACTGACGGTGACTCCTCCCCCACACTCGGATGCGCTGACTCGTCTCCTGTCGCGGCACTCCTTGGCAGCTGGGCTAGCTGCATCCATTTATAAGGCTAGCCGTCCAAAAGAAGGAGATTCTCTTGAACGCAGCTCCCAGCGCGCGTCGTGCGGCCGGGTCGATCGGTGCGCAGGCGAGCGGCCATTCGCGCGGCATCCCCGCATGTGAGAGCGGGTCAGGCTTTCTTATCTTCTGCACGTTTCTCCTCCCAAACAACAAGATAAGACGCTCCACTTATCGTCCATCTCGTCCTTCGTGAAAACTATTTTATCACTCCCGCTGCGTTCGTTATCCAGATCCAGGCTCTCGTTATCACTATTTCGTCTCTCGTCTCCTCCCCCAGCCGGTGCCCCTCCTCCCACGAGGCTCCACTTGGATCCTTTTTTGGCCGGACGGATTCCCTTTTCTCTTCGCGCAGAATCCGTCGCCTTCCTGCCTCCTGGCCATGTCCATGTCTAGTCCATGTCGCACCCATTGGCATGGAAACCATTAAAATCCCTTCTCCCTCCGCCATTCTAGATCCTCCCCCTCGCAACTCTGTCGCCAAGCCTTCCGCCTCCAACAGACAGCCGCGAGCCGGCCCGACGACGACGAAGCCCCCGTCCAGCAACGCCGTCACTACGCCACCTGCCATCAATCGACCCAAGCAGTCCAAGAGCCGGAATGGTATGCTGATATTCCCTCGGAGTCGTCATGCCTTCCTCCGCTGGCTGGTCGACTGACCCTCTGCAGGGTGCATCACCTGTAAAACGAAGCGTCTCAAATGTGACGAGACGAAGCCCACCTGCCTGCAATGCCACAAACGAAACGTGACCTGCGGGGGCTACAAGAAAGACTTCAAATGGCGGCCCTTTGAAGAGGCCACCCTCAGCAAGTCAGCCCCCAAGGCGAAGAGAGGTAGGTTTCTGTTGGACGTGCACTCAATGTGAGAATTCTGACAGAAATTGAGCGACTTCGCCGCCGTTTCGCCCACCTCGAACAACCGCCACTAATGCGTCTGGAGCAGGCCAGTCGACAGCACTGCGAAGGGAGTACAGGAGGTCATCCACTTCTGAAACGACCCCAAGGGACTCTTCCGGGAAAGATGCCGTGATCTCGCCAACCAGTGACTCTGCCGCAGACAAGTCGTCGGTACTGGGCGAGTCGCTTTACACCAATGTTCCTACGCTGGCCAGTCAGGGTCAGTCGGTAGATTCCACCGAACCGCTGCCGTCGAATATGCACGCCCCTGAACCTCCGGGACCAACATCTTCAGTGGTGCCCGGTTTTGTGCTTTCTGACCCAGAGATGGCGATAGCGACCGGTCCGAACCCGTTTGACCTCGAGCAACCAGCGGCGCCTCTCGAGACTGTTGAACCTACTTTCTCCTCCATGCCTGAAGACAACACTGGTGATGTGGAAGAGGTCATCCGGCAACCGGATGCCGACCTGCAGCTGTGGCCCGTTCAGGAGTCTCCGTCTGGCGGTGCACCGGATGCCATGATGCCCATGTTGTTACGAGAGCCGGACCTTGGGAGCGAAGAAATGCTGATTCTCCGCTTTGACCGACAAACCTGTGGGATCCTGTCCGTGAAAGATGGCATCACGGAAAATCCGTGGCGCACGTGGATATGGCCCATGGCCAAACAGAATCCCGCCCTATACCACGCCGTCTTTGCCATGGCAGCCTTCCATTCGAGTAAGGAGAGCCCTTCCATGCGGTTCCTTGGTATGGAGCACATGCGCAAGAGCATCCTCTGCATGGTTCAAGGAATGGAAAAGATGAGAACAGATGCAGCCTTGGCCACCACCTTGTCTCTGGCATTTGCGGAAACGTGGGATCAGCACACGTCCACCGGCATCCAGCACCTCAAAGGCGCCAAGGCTCTCATGCGTCAGACAATGAGTGATAGGATACGGAGAGGACTGCCTGTCGAGGACCTCGCACGGCTGCGGTTCCTATACAATACTTGGCTTTACATGGATGTCATTGCCCGCTTGACCTCCCTGGACGAGGGCGACAAGGAAGAGCTGGGCGTCGTCCCTTTCTCAATGCCGATGGATACGATCCAGGAGGTCGATCCCCTCATGGGCTGTGCGACGACGCTGTTCCCTCTGATCGGCCGTGCTGCCAACATCATCCAGCGGGTTCGTAAGACGGAAAGCAATTCTTTCGCCATCATCTCGGAGGCCATCGAGCTCAAGACACTTATCGAGCGATGGGAGCCGCCGCAGTTCTTCGAGCCGCCCGAAGATCCGACTTCGGACGTCCAGCATAGCTTCCAAACCGCACAAGCTTACCGCTGGGCAACGCTACTCTATCTGCACCAGGCTGTGCCGGAGATTCCGTCCGAACCAGCTTCGGAACTGGCCAAGAGGGTTCTCATTCTTCTGGCCACCGTTCCCCTGAGCTCTCGGACCACGATCATCCACATCTACCCGCTCCTGGCGGCCAGCTGCGAGGCGGAAAAGGAAGAGGATCGCAGCTGGATCTTGCAACGATGGGAAGCTATGCAGGCGCGTCTGAAGATCGGGATCATCGACCGCTGCATTGATGTTGTCCGCGAAGTTTGGAGACGACGGGACGCCTTCGAAGAGGAGAAACAGCGCCGTCAGCGACGGAACCCAGGTCGACCGGGGTCATATGTTGCTCCGGTGGACACCATGAAGAGGAACTCGTCTCACGGACCGCTGATGGGGGACACCCAGGATCAGAATGCGTTCTACAGCCTCACGGAGCCGTGGAGGAGAGTTGGCGGCGACACTCAGAGCAGCATGATGACTCCGGTGTCAGCTGGGGATCCCCGACGTGCCTCGTCGTTCAATGTCGAGAACATTGAGTTTGAGAAGACGGTACGGGGGAGACTACATTGGGTTAGTGTTATGAAGGAGTGGAATTGGGAGGGTAGGTGCTTTCAGCGAGTAGAGGTGTGTTTATTGACTGAGCTAACGTTGATACTAGTTCTTCTTGGATGACGAGCCCTTTTCGACTGGTGCTCGCTCCCCTGGCGGTTGTTGTGCATTTCCGAGCCTGAACCTCTGATCTTCCATATACCTGAGCACCCCGTCTCCCGTTATGGTCGCCTCACCGGGACCTGGCTGGTCGTTGCTTCTAATTCCCTCTCTGGAAGAAGTCTCGGTGTCTGCTTCGCGGTTGAGATATGCGCGAAGTGACGCCAGATATGGCTTGAGATCGTTTGTGATCGACACGGTGGCCATGTTGAACAGTGAACACTATGGATTGGACTTTTGCGGCTGTCGCAGTCGGTAGGTCGGCAGGATATTTAGACATATATATATCTCTCTCGAGCGAAAGTCGTTCTTTTGCTCGTTTACGACGTATGCCTTTTCTTTTTCTTTTTCTTTATATCGTTCAATTAGCGAGGCGTTTCCTGGCGTTTGATGAATCCTACAGCGAAGAAAGAAAGAAAGAAAGAAAAAAGAGAAAATGGATTTGGATTGGGATGGGTTGGATTGGGGGGAAATTTTTTTTCTTTTTTTTCCCCTGTATGTATGTCGTTCGTTGTAATTAATGGGAACAAACGTTTGTGATGAGATGAGATGAGACCTTCTTCCGGGCTGCTTCTGGGCAGGTCGGTCGTTTTTGGTGCGTTCGTACCTACAATCGTATATTATACTTCGTAAGAAGGTCGCTGTCGTGAGTTGCGTATCGCGTGCAGCGGGATGGAATAAGTCGTAGTCAACTGGATGGCTGAATTTTCTTATTGGCCTTGCCTGCGAGAGAGGTGGAGCGCACCGGTGGTAGGATGAAATGAAATGAATCGAATGGCCTTTTTTTCTTCCCCGGTTTTTGTGCCGTGAGAGTAGAGCAGGACAGGACAAGACAAGGTCCTTTCTTTCTAAAGCTGAACGAAAAACGAAACGCCGCGCGAGTAGACAGACAGACAGACAAAAGAAGATATGTATGTATGTATTATTTTCGTATCTGCCGGGATAGAATAAAAAAACGACTTTTCTTCTTTTGTTCTTTTTTTTTTTGTCTGCCCTTTCTTTCTTTCTTCTTTTTCTTTTTGTTCGTTTTTGTGATCAACTAAAATCAAGAAAGAGTCGTCGTCGATGTCGTTGTCGTCGTTCCACCTTGGAAGTTCCGCGCTCTCTCTGCAGGCACAATGTCGGGAATGGTGATGGTGCGAATTGTCTGTATCGGCATTTGGCGGGGTAGATACGTAGGCAGGCCGCAGGCAGTGAAGAAGGTAGATTCGACACCCGGTCAAGGTAACTTGGATGAACTCGCGTCGTCCTTGGAAGCTATGAGAAGGTAGGTTAGGTAGGTAGCTAGTACGGACGTATACGTATAGAAAAGACAAGACGAGTTGAGAGGAGAGGAGACGAGAGGCGAATGAGCAGAAGAAAAAGTGTCAGAAAGAGAGAGAAGAGAGAGAAGAGAGAGAAGGCGGGGGAAGTTCCGAAGTTTTAAAAGTAGAAGAAAGAAAGGTATGACCAAAATCGAGAAGAGAGTAAGAAAAAGGTAAAATAAAAAAAAAGTTTTCTGACTTGTTGGCCGCACGGTCAACTGAAGAATGAGTTTGGAGGAGACTGTGAGTGGTCAGATCGAGGTACCTTCGGTACCTGACCAGTTAGTGGCGTGATGTAGGACAGAGGAATGCCTACATAAGAGGTACCTAAGATGGGTAAATGTAGTTACCTACCCAACTAGTTAACTATCTGGAGGAATACCCAAAACAGCATAGGTAGGCAGGAGCAGAACCACTCGTACAATACCTACATATGGGTCAGGAGATGGAAAGAGTCACACAGCAGTGCAATCAGTCAACAATCCTATGCTATATAGAAATGGTTAGGAAAGATCCACTACTAACTACTTAAAGAAGGATGCTGTGGTGCTAAAAATAATTCTACCTCCTAAGGTATGTATGTATTTACATGTACATACGTGGGCTGTCATATTTTTCCCGATTTCTGATTTTAGACCCGGACCTGGACCCGGAGATCATTCGATGTGGCTTACTTCTAACCCAGGTAAGAATTAGTTGAGTCTAGGTCCTACCTACCTTACTTAACAGGTACGGACCTACCCAACCCATTATTTTAGGAATTGCTGAGGTAAGACAGGTAGGTAGGTTTTATACCAGATGTAGTAATCTTTACTAGACTAGGTAGGTAGGTAGGTAGGTAGACAAGGGTATTGTGTTACTCCGTGCAGTAAATGTATTATTCATTTACATACTGTACTACGAAGTACTCTATGACCAGTTACGGTCAGTCCCATTCTTGTATTACTCCACTGAGGTGGTATCATCTTGCCATGAAATTTCAAAAGGAAGAACACCGTAAGTAAGCCATCCTTGCGAAAGATCTATTACCTAGCAATTTATTTATTTATTTTTTTTAGCTCGATCGGTTGAATTAAATCTCTCTCCCAGTAAGCTGATGCATCAGATTACTGACCGTACATATCTCTTCCAAAGCAGTAACCAGTATCCTATCTACCTTATCATCTGATCAGGAAACTCTTTCTTGACGTCAGTCGAAACTCAACTACGCTATTCCGTTTAGGGGCAAGTTTCGCGGCGGGGGTACCCCTGGACTCCGTAGCGCTATGCCCGATCGGGGAAATATATCCCTCGACCTGGAACTCAGATCTTGTACGGGCTGTACCTTAGGTGCCTAAGTAGGTACAGAATTCCTCAGGGAGAGAGACGGTAGCCGTATGCAGTGATGATTTTAAGCTGGGTAGATGATGTTGATTATGTAATGTCTGTACTGTGCAGAGACAGACAGACATGCATGTACGACTAGCTGTTCCAGGTATTATTTTATTACTTATTCTGGTCAGTGATTGGAGAAATCTACCGAAGGTGCAGTAAGTGTTTGTCTTCTAAATTATCACCTTATCTGCTGTTTTAACTCCATGACGGGAAGATATGCAGATCGCATCCTCTTACCAGATCCATCTTATCTCGTTATCATCTATCTATCTTTCTCCAAATTCAGTGAGGGGATATGAAGATCTATGCAGATGCAGACGATTGAGAAAATGACTGAACTGACCCCGCTCCCCTCCTCAACAGTCGAGAATGGCGAAATTTGGAGAAGAATATGATGTTTCTTATCTCGTGCTGTGGCCATCTCGCAATTTTATTCCTGGCTGGATATGCGAGAGAGGGGAGGGAGCTTTAGCAGTTTGTCTTACTACTGTTCAATATCTGTGTCTCGCATGGTAGATGGCTATTTAACCTGTCCGTCGAACTAGCTCTCCCTTTGCTTTGGTCGTGTCTTCTCAATTACTTCCATTTTTCTCCGCAGATCGCTCTGCCTGTTATCAGTAAGAGCTCCCCTCTTTTCCTTTCTATTTCTCCGCAGACAAGCGAGATTGCCGGTCAGTAGCTTTGTTTATCAGGTTATTATAAGACTATTGTGTCTTCTACATGTCAAGTGGTGTTGTAGTTCTATATCACTATAGGTTGGCTTGACTGTCTGCACTCCATACACCTCTTAACATTGTCTTTCCCTCTGCGAGTAGAACATTAACGATGGGCTTGATCCTCAGTCGCATCTCTGCCAGTCATAAAAGATCCACCTGTCGTGCCCCTACTCAAGAATCTAAAATGTCTTGTGTCGCATTCAACTACTACGCCAAGGCGCAGAGCACGTTCAAGCCGCCGCTGATCGCGAACGAGAATGCCTACCTAGGGGATGTCTATTCGAGGTAACCCCATCTCAACAAGACGCACATTATATAAAATTTCGCAGCATACTAATAATGATTCTGCAGCGACAAAAACGACCCCGACAAACCCATCACCGCGGGCTTCTTCCGCCTCGAAAAGGGCACGCCGCTCGTGTACGAGTACACGTACCACGAGATGAAGATCATCCTCGAGGGCGAGTTTGAGATTTCGGACGAGACGGGCCAGACGGTGCGGGCTGGGCCCGGGGATGTGTTTTATTTCCCCAAGGGGAGCAAGATTACGTTTTCGACGCCGTCGGTTGGGTTGGCTTTTTATGTGTGTCTTCCTCCAGAGCTCTTATATTATGGATTTTGCTGACTTAACTCTCTTTTTGTTAATAGACTGGACAGCGTAAGGAGGGCGGGGCATAAATCGAAGGGGTTTGGAAAGGCTTTATTTTGGACAATATATATAATCATACCTTATGTGATCTACTTTGTTAGTAAATCAATTGCGACAAGTACGGGTCCCAGTATCTTTTCTGTCTGATTCTGACAAATCATGTCGGACACGTTCCTGACTTACCTAAGCCGCATGTAACGGCAATAAGCTCAGCTAACCCGATCTGGCCTGCGGAATTGTGGCTGCGACGCTGCTTGTTTGTCTAAATCAATCCATGGATTCAGCGCGGGAGTTAGGATAGTCTCCATTAGTTTCCATTCCCCGTACATTCTCAAGCCAGCCCAGACATAGCTCAGCACTGGCATTCTTTACGTAGTGGACAGCACAAAGAAAGAAGCGAACAAAAAAAAAAAGAAGCGAAAACACTTGCCGGAACATCCGGAACAACGGATCTTACGACAACTCCTGACGCAGCACAATGGTGGAAGAGTTAAACACAGTGGAGAGCACGGCACAATGCTGCTCCACCCGATCAGCCCAGGATGCCCTACACAAATAACATCCGTGCAAGGGACGGGTCAGATCGACTCAGCCACAGATCTATCGCCCCATCGGCCGGACTAGACTGCGTCGCCGCCGGGGGATTCCCCAGGGCTGAGCTGAATGACGGGTCGCCGTTGCTTCATTAGGCGCTGAGATAGTTTCCGGGGCAACTGCCAGCCGAGGGGCCCTGCGAGCGCCTTGCAGGCCTCAAGACTGCCTCACTTTGTCGACTGACGTCTGCTGCTGCCCGTTGTTCTTTCTCTCGTCGTGCTCGCGAGACGTGCTTCTCTTCTCCTTCTCTTCTCTTCTTCCCTGACCAGCCCATCCTGCTCTCCTACTTCATGCCGCAGCGCGCCTCCCTGATCGCTGTTGCGGCCTAACCGTTGGGACAGCGCACGGCTTCCCACGCCACTTCGTCTCGAGCTAGTGATTCCCCGATTAGATCCAATCTCCAATCAAGGAGGCCGGCCTGGCGACGACGAGCACACATCACCCTCCCCCTCGACTGACTCGCATCTCGCACCATCCTCGCTCTGTCACACCATGGCTACTGCCAAACTGTCTGCAGACCTGGCTGGCAAGCCCAGTCCGGGCCTCCAGCTCCCTCATCCTCCCCCGCTTCTGCATACGCGCTCCGGGAACGAGAACTACGACCGCCCCTCCACGCCAACACAGCAGAGTCACCATGGCTTCACGAGTCCGGCTCAGACGCCCCAGGGCAGTCCCAGCAAGTCCAAGATGCCTCCCGGCGCTCTGAATCTGCCCGGTGTCTTCGAAAAGGCCATGAAGCTTGCTCCATCCTCCCCAACCAAGTCGGGCTTCAACACGCCGCAGTCGCCTACCAAGGGAGGCCTGTCCGTCATCGAAGACTTCAACGAAAGCGTCATCCACAAGGATGCCCACCAGACTCCCGGCAGCCCGACTCGCCGTTCCAACAAAGAGAATACGCCTCCCAATGTGCCCCGGCTGGGGAAGGATCTCGGATTGAATTCCAACCCCGCCGCCGCTTCGCGGATCGAGCCCTATCAACAACGTGAGACGGATAGCGCCAGGAAGACCCAGAGCCAGGCCCAGTTCCGTGGGTTGACTCCGGAGGAGCTGGAGAAGCTGCAACTGCCCAGAGTCAAACGGCTGGCCAATGTGACTCAACTCTGTAAGTCACTCATTTCCCTTCCCAGTTGGATTCGACGGTGGTCGCTGACCGTGGCTTGTGCTTAGATTTCCTCGATTACTACTTTGACCTTCTAAGCTACGTCCACAACCGCCAGAACCGTTACGCTCAATTCAAGGCCGCCTACCCTCCGCCGCCCGAGACTCCGGCGGAAGAGTATGAAGCCGCATTGCAGAAGTATCTTGGTCGCGAACGCGCCAGTCTGCGCAAGCGACGGACCCGGCTCCGTCAGGGAGATTTCCAGATCCTGACCCAGGTCGGCCAGGGTGGGTATGGACAGGTCTACCTGGCGCAAAAGAAGGATACCCGCGAGGTGTGCGCGCTGAAAGTCATGAGCAAGAAGCTGCTGTTCAAGATGGACGAGGTCCGACACATCCTGACGGAAAGAGATATCTTGACCGCGGCCAAAAGTGAATGGCTGGTAAAGCTGCTATACGCCTTTCAGGACGCGGAGCAGATCTATCTGGCCATGGAGTATGTGCCGGGAGGGGACTTCCGAACGTTGCTCAACAACACGGGAGTCTTGCACAACCGTCACGCCCGGTTCTACATCGCAGAGATGTTCTGCTGTGTCGACGCGCTCCATATGCTCGGCTACATCCATCGAGACCTGAAGCCGGAGAACTTCCTGATCGACAGCACGGGACACGTCAAGTTGACCGATTTCGGATTGGCCGCCGGAATGTTGGATCCTGGTAAGATCGAGTCGATGCGGATGAAGCTGGAGGAAGTGGGCAACACGCCCGTGCCGTTCGGTCGCCCCATCGAGCAACGAACCGCCGCTGAGAGACGTGAAGGGTATCGGTCGCTGAGAGAACGGGAGGTCAACTACGCCAAGTCCATCGTCGGGTCCCCCGATTACATGGCCCCGGAGGTGCTGAAGGGTCAGGAATACGACTTTACGGTCGATTACTGGAGCCTGGGCTGTATGCTCTTCGAAGCGCTGGCCGGTTATCCCCCGTTTGCGGGCGCGACGGTGGACGAGACTTGGCAGAATCTGAAACGCTGGCAGAAGGTGCTTCGAAAGCCGCAGTATGAAGATCCCAACTACTTCCTCTCGCGCCGCACCTGGGACCTTATCACGCGGCTGGTCGCGGCGAAGGAGCAGCGGTTCAAGAACATCCGCGAGATCCAGAGCCACGAGTACTTTGCCGAAGTGGACTTCAGCCGACTGCGGGAACAGAGGGCTCCGTTTGTCCCCGAGCTGGACTCGGAGACGGACGCGGGGTACTTTGACGACTTCACGAACGAGGCGGATATGGCGAAGTATAAGGAGGTCCACGAAAAGCAGCGTGCGCTGGAGGAAATGGCAGATAGGGAGGAAAAGATGAGCAAGGGACTCTTTGTTGGGTTTACCTTTCGGTACGTTCGTGTGCTCTCGTGGAGTTTGCGACTAGGGAGGTTTGCGACTCTCGGACTAACTATTCTAGGCACCGCAAACCGACGGTCGATTCGGATGGACGAAGCAGCCCGAGGAAATCGATTGTGTCTGACGGCACCTTCGGAACCATGTTTTGATCGGCCGTCTTGGCCCATTTCTTTTTCATATCGTATGGCTTCGGGATCGGCGAGCGGGCTCCGTGTTCTGCAGAAGCATTGTTCTGTTCTTGATGCTGTTCTTTGCTAGTAAATGCTTCATAATGCAATGCGAATGACGCGACATCGTTTTCTTTCTTTCTTTCCGCATCGGATTACTAATGTCTGAAATGGACGGGCCTGTTCTAGTCTTCTTTCCTTTGTGGTTCGTCTGGTGATCGTTCTCTTCTGCTCGAATTTTTACTGCGAGAAACAGCATGCTGAGACTCACTTGCATGTCGTCTTCGTTTCTTTTTTCTTGAATGTATGATTATGATAGAATTATGAATGAAATAGAAGATCCACTCAACGCTACATCATACATGTCAAGATGAATTAACCATTAATAGAGTGGAGCGTACATTAGATGCGTCGCATCGTGATGAAAAAACAAACAGATAGTCTATCATACAAACATAAGAAGCATAATATAAGAGCAGAGAGTATAGATGATTAATTGTTCAATCAATCTAGGTCGCATGACTGGCGGACCAGTCGCAGGATCTCGGACTCGTTGTCTCCGACGACAGCTTTTCCGTTGATCCAGTCGACGACCTGTTCATCAATCAGTCAGCTCTGATGCATGTAGATAAAGGTGAGATACTCACCAACGGCCGTATAAAACTACTATCGCCATGCTCCTTCAACCTCCGCAGCGCATCCTCCTGGTCCCTGGCGCCCTGGATGATGGCGCTCGGCTTGACGCCCTGCGCGGCGGTGTAGTCGAGGATGGTGCGCAGCTGGTCCGGCGTGGGCGGCTCCTCGGTCACGTCGAGCTGGAACTCGCCGCGCTGCTGGTGCTTGGCGTGGTGGGCGTGGTCCGAGGCCTGGTCCTCAGTGGCCGTCTCGGAGGCGGTTGCGCTGGCGGTGCGGAGGACGTTGAGCACGCGTGTGGAGGAGGGGAGGGAGGGCTTGTGGAAGAGTGTGATCACGTCGAGGGTTTTGTGCTGGTGCAGTAACTGTAGGTTAGCATGCCACTTTGCTTGAAATAGTAGGTATTTCCTAAGAATGTATGACAGTGATGAATTGATTGATTGATTGATTGATTGGTGAACTGTTTGTCTGAGACAAGACGTATGTACAGTACGATGTACTCAACTCAGTCACCGGATGGAGAAGATAGCAAAGCGACTTCAGCAACTACTCACCAGACGAAACATGGCTGATCAGAGAGGTCCCTGTCCTGTCCTAGTTTTCCCAATTCCGGAAAGAAATAAACAAAGACGAAATCCTCTTTTCCTGGTTTACGGGACAATTGGGTTGAGAGAGCAGCTGTAGACAAGTCTGTATGGATCGAGTCGACGCAGAGCTCTCTGTCTGTCCCGCGGGACTTGGCGCTTACGTCATGTGCCTGATTGACGCTGGGTGGTGGCTGACTCAGTCGGATGCCTCAGGCTCAGATACAATATTTCCTTCGTACAGTACAGTAGTAGATTGAGTTGCCTCAAGGTTTGACACGTGCAGCTGGTCATGTTATTGATTCTTGATTAGATCTGTTCGTCCCTGTCTTTGCTTTTCTTTCCCCTGTTTCTCTGACCTTTCCAGAGTCAATTATATATATACTATCTATCTATGGGGAGACCTTCAACCTGAAATTCCCCGGATCAGTGCCAGCGGCCCGCCGCTTTTGCTGCTCCTCTGCCCCCTATCTATAGTTGCGCCAGAATCATTTCTTTTGAGGTTGAAGAAGATTGTGAGAATGCTACTTACTGAGATTCATGAAACTGCCCACCCAGCAAGAAGAACAATGTCTACGCAGTGAACACAGAGACTGTGTGACTTAGATTCGATGACTGCAGAAGGAATGACTTACAACTCCGATTACTGCTTAAGCAAAGTTCCTTGCAGGCTGCAACCCTAAACCTCTAACATACGAATAATATCTGGGAGACCTCGCGAATATCCTCTGTCTCAGGCACTACGCGAAAAAGACACTACGATTTAGGATAATCGGCAATGACGAAGGTGAGCAATACAGGTATGGACGGGGTACCTGGCTCTCCTTCCACACGTGGTCAGTCGAGGGAAGGTACTTTCCCTTTCGGTGTTTACAGCATTCACCTATCTGCTGCCTCTTCCTCCCGGCCCTGCTTAATCGCTTCTTCGCTTCCCGCCTTCGTCTTCTGTTTTCTCTTCTTCTCCCTCTTCTATTCTATCTTGTCTACACTGGCCTCAGTCAGACAACTCCATAATGGCCGGAAAACGGAAAGGAACCGAAAAGCAGAAGCAGCCTAAACGACAAACTGTCAAACAAACTGGGTCACAAAGGAAAATCCTAGGTTATCCAGTGAACCCATAGTATGATCGAAAGCTGCCAGGTTGACACAATCGGAGGTGGAAAACCCACCTGCCAACGTACCTTCCCTTCCACTTCGTTACTCGACTTAACTCTTTGCTTGCACTGTAGAAGGTTGATGTCGTTGCTCATGACATTCTACCCGAAGCCGGATGATAACATCGAGCAAAATGGCTAAGAAGCGACTGACGGATGCCGTGTCTTCAGCAAGTCCAGGTCGACGGAGATGGACAAATCTTCAGGAACCACTCCGGCCAGGATCTTGTGAAACAGAAATCCACACTTGTCGACCGTGTTGCCGCGCTGGAATCACGGCTTTACGCAGTGGAGGGTGCAACTGCACAACTCACCAAACTAAGTGATCAATATCTTGCCGTTCGGGAGAGGACATTCAATGTCTGGGTACGAGATATTTTTGAGGAGTCGCACAAGCTCTAGACTCAGGCGAATACAGAGAGCAAACCAAGTTATCCATAGCGGCGATGCAGTCGCTGATGCGGAGATGTTTGTCAAGAAGAACAAGAGCGGCACCGACCAATTTAAACTCCTATATGGGCTAACGCCAGAGAGAATCCAAGAAATAGGTAGCCCTAATCCCATTAAGGATACCTTTCTTATTGCTAACAGATTCCAGACTCTAGTCGCATCACTAGTGTCATCTCCATTCCTTAATCATGTTGCCACATTCCGCCTTGAAGGGCAAGACCTCAACGATAAACGTTCCTTAATCTTCAACAGACTTGTCGATTTGATCAATGGCATGGAAACCATTGAATACAATGAAGCAGTAGCTACTACCTGTCAGGAGTTCTGGGACACCAATTGATTCGATAGCTGTTAGTTCTGTGTAGAGAGTGGATTGCTTAGTATGTGTCAACCTGGCAGCTATCATTCATACTAGGGGTTCACTAGATAACCTAGGTTTTTCTTTTGTGCCCCAGTTTGTTTGACAGCTGTTAATTCTGTGTAGAGTGGGTTGCTTAGTATGAATACATGGCTCCTATAGTCCAATCAGTCCTAGCTTCCCTTCGTATAGGGCAGGGTGAGGAGGGTTAAGTAAAGGCGGCGTGCCTCCAGCACTAGAACGGGAAGGGGAATCTTGCGAATCAACTTCCCAAGACAGTTAACTACATGCACAGCAATTCAATTCCGATAAGATATCGGATCTCAGGGCTGTAACCCTTATTCCTGCTCGTTTTCGTTCAATTTCGTCTGGTCATGACGTCGATCTCGGGTGTGGTGCCGACTCAGCGGCGCAGTTAACGGAATTAAACTTATCTGATCATTCCACACGGAAAGCGACATTCCGACCTCCTGATTGTACAGTACATCCGCGCGTTTATGCATTAGTAACGGTAATAAATATAACTGCATAGTATCTACTGTCTAGTAGTAGTGACTATTAATTAAGTGTTGACTTTATTTAACGTCACCTCCGACAGGGATACTCCCGTTGACAGTGATAGTATCCCAGTCGACTATTATGGACATCGTGCTCGACGTCGTCGACACTTTCGCCTTCGATCGGCTCTATGCCACCGTCCTCCCAGCGAACAAGCCCGCCAACGACGAGCTGCTTGCGACGTACAACCAGAATGTCGGCCGCTATGTGGCGCTGCAGCCGTCCAGATGGGCTCTCCTGAGCAGCTGGCCGCGAGACGACATTCACAGACAGGCTCTCAGCTTGTTCCTCATCACATGGTGTGTTGAGCCAGCGTATACATCTCATGCACGTAATGGAAGTACAATTATTAACTGACGTGCAAGGTTCTTCGGGCTAATCCTCTACTTCCTCGGCTCGACCATCTCATACCACTTCGTCTTCGACAAGACAGCAATGAAGCACCCGAAATTCCTCCGCAACCAGCTCGCAATGGAGATCAAGCAGGCGATGTCAGCGATGCCGGTGATGGCAGCCCTGACGACGCCCTTCTTCGTCGCCGAGGTGCGCGGCTACACCAAGCTGTACGACTCGGTCGACCAGGCCCCTCACCCGCTGTACACCTATCTGCAGTTTCCCCTTTTCATCGCCTTCACCGACTGCTGCATCTACTGGATCCATCGCGCCCTCCACCACCCGCTCCTCTACAAGCGTCTGCACAAGCCCCATCACAAGTGGATCGTCCCGACCCCTTACGCTAGCTATGCCTTCCACCCCGTTGATGGATGGAGTCAGAGCGTACCGTATCATATCTTCCCGTTTCTGTTCCCGCTGCAGAAGGCGGCGTATATTGGCTTGTTTGTGTTTGTCACCATTTGGACGGTGCTGATTCGTACGTCTCCTTCCTCCTTCAAGTAGATACCTATCTCGAAACTAATTTTTTGACAGACGACGGCGAATACGCCACCAACTCCCCCCTCATCAACGGCTCCGCCTGCCACACCATGCACCACCTGTACTTCAACTACAACTACGGGCAATTCCTCACCTTCTGGGACCGCGTGGGCGGCAGCTACCGCAAGCCCTACCCGGAGCTGTTCGACCGCAAGCTGAAGATGGGTCAGCAGGAGTGGGAGCGGCAGGCCCGTGAGGCGGAGAAGTTGGTGCGAGAGGTTGAGGGGGTGGATGAGAGGACTTATGGGCAGAAAAAGGATGAGTAGGGTAGGTAGGTGGTGATCACTATCGTTCTTTTTTTCTTTTCTGTTTTTACTGTACTTTGATTTGAAGTCTCAAAAAGAAAGGGAAAGGGGGGGAAAAAATAAAGGACAAACGGAATGGAAACTGGATGATATCCAAATTAGATAGGGTTACCTAGATAGATAGATAGACAGGAAGCAGGATGGTCAGCACTGAAAGTGTTCTGTACATAGATACTGTATAATTGATTGATTGATTGATTGCTAAGTCACATTGTGCACTCACCTACAGCATACAGATTGATATTCATAGGGCTTGCGAGCTAGTACTGCCTTCTACGAGTGTAGCATTGTTCCAAGTTCTTGACGCTTGTTGGATGCCGTCTGATGAGGGTATATATACTCATTATTCAATTCGTTAGGCATATTATATTAATCGTGGTATCTATATATGTATGCATGTACAATAGAATGGAGCAGAATACTTCTATTCGAGAGTGATCGTCTTCGTTGAACCTCAAATTCCCAGCCTTCATACCCAATTCCATGCCATACTCTGTATACCCATAACGCCATCCCGCTACATATGAACCCCAAAACGTCGTCGATCTCGTCTACTCGTCTAGCTCGTCCCGTCTACCACCCGAAATTCTCCACATGCAGATAGATCCCCTGCGCCCCCGTGCCCTTATGCACCGCCCGTTCGTCGCTCAGCGACACGACGCTCCGACGCACATCATCCGCCAGACCCCGCGGCCCGCACACAACCACGGCGCTTTCGCCCTCGGCCCGTTCGAGGACGTTCCGTATAATCGTGCGAGGGTGCGGACGACCGGCCACCATCTTGATCTCTTGCGTGGCCAGGTCTGTCCCGGTTGGAGATGGAGACGCAGGTTTTTTTTCTGGCGCAGGATTCGACGGAGGTGGTGCATGGCCCGAACAGGTGCATTTCGGAAGAGAGGAGGCATTCTCATCTTCGATGGTAATGGTGCAGCAGCATCCGCCATCGGCGCGGCAGCCGCCAACGGCGTCTCCAGGACGTTGCACATCCGTGGATGAGGAGCCCCTGGAAAGGGACTTTATTGAGATGTCGTCTTTCTCACTCTCCTTTGTCTCGACAGATTTGGTCTCGGGAAGGGATTGATTCGGTTGGCGTCTTGGGTCCGGCCCGGACGGTTGAGCTGGGAGCTTCTCCGACAGCGACTCGTCGCACGTGATGTAAATACTGATCTCGATCTCCTTGTCGAATTGAGGCGACAATTGCTGGCACATTCTTATGTCTTCGAGCACCGACTGAAACTGCGACTCGAGCCAGCTGAGCTGGGCGCGCGTCTTGATCACCCAGACAAAGCGGATCCGTTTGGTGGCCGCAAGTCGTACACGCCGCAGAAGAGGCACCCTGGACAGCACCCAAGACGCATTCTGGCACTCCTCCTTCCACCCCTGTACGATGTCTCGCAGCAGAGGGACTGTGAACGTGCATCCCATCCCGCCAGCCAGGAACACCACACTATCAAACTGGCGCAAAGGACGTATTGCTCCATATGGCCCTTCCACGAACACTGTCCGCATGCTGTCCGTATTCACTCCCGTCTCACCCAATAATAGCCCATGATGCTTTGAGGCGAACCGGAAGAACCGTCGGGTGCCTCCTTTTTCTGCCCGGACAAGAAATTCGAGCTTGCCGTCGGACGGAATAGAAGCGATTGTAAAGGGATGACTCTGAAGAGGCACGATCGAGTGACATGCCAGAAACACGTGTTGACCGGGTTTCCACTTGATGACAGGGTCTGGGATGGTGATGCGAGTGACATTCCCCGGCAGAGGGGTGAAGGACGCCTTATTGGCGAAGAAACTTCTCTTCTTCTTCCTCCGTGTAAAGGGGTGAAGAAGCGACACATTGGCGAAGAGAAGGACCAGAAATCGCACGAGTCGATCAAAGGCAAACAGACCGATGGGAATCCAGACCCAAACTTTGACCTCGTCCGTGGCATGCAGCCAGACCGCAGCAATGAACCCGGCAAATGTCACCACATGCTGCACCACGAAGATCTCATAGTTCCAGCGCCGTATCGGGGCAAAGGTCGTGATGACGATAAAGGTGAGGATGCACCATGCGCTGAATCCGCGCATGGTGAGCTGATCGGTTGTCAGCATGGTCACGATGTAGTCGTATTGGCCGTAATCGCGGAACCAGAAGCCCATGTGGATGGTGGCCGACAGCCACAGCGTTCGGGCGACCCATCGATGGAAGAAGTTGAGGCGCTCATAGCTCAGACCCGTTAGGAATCCAATAATGTTCTGTTTGCCGGCAAGCAGGAAGATCAGAGGCAACTGGCAGATGGTAACAAACCCTGCCCGGTAGCCGATATTCTCCCAGCTCAACGGATCGAGAGTGTTGAATTTGAAGAAGCACATGACGACCACCACTACCAGGTTTGCTAGGACGACAAGGACAGGGCCCAGCGGAGCCAGATGAAGCGTATAGCGTCCGATTGTGATGGGCTGGAGCGTTGCGTATGACACCTCCCGAGCCATGGCGGTGATGGTCGCATAGGTACCCCAGAGGAGGGACTTTGGTTTCGATGGCGTGGCAGAGGCATCGCAGAGTCTGGAGACACTGTTAGATCGAGAGAGGAAGCGACAGATCGAAGGGCGAGTTCTCACTCACCGTTGTCGCGCCAGAAAACGATTCAACAGATTGACCACTGTCGCAGCACCGATAGCGGCACCGACAACGGCCCAGTACATCTGCTGGAAGGTGAAGAGGCTGGGCACGCCATTGCCCATGGACATATCGCCCATGTCCATGCCGCTCATGTCCATGGCCATTGTGTCGGTGATAGCGAGGGTCAGTCGCCCGAATTCGGTATACAGAATGGCTGACCGAAGTTCGTCCCAATCAGGAAAGCATGCGATCACAGCATCGCAGGACACGGCCGGCACAATCAATTAACGAAGCAAGAGCGAGTCCTGGGACTGACGTGAGTCCAGCATGACCGCACAAGGCAGAGATGCTGTAGTTCTACAAGATTAGATTATATGGAAGGGCGATAACCCCCTCACCAGACTCCGGCGCATCATGTCACACCCACGTCTGGCAGAACCGGCCCACCAGCACCATCATATCTGTATTGCAAGCAGCGCTGAGCCCCTCTTCACTGCGGAATTGCTCATGTTTTGCAGCACGAGCTGAAGCGGCGGGCCACCACCGGGCGGGCCTGCTGATTGGGCCGAACGGCTGGAAATCTGCTCAAGCGCCGCTGGCGGACCCTCCGACGGGCCTCGCCATGACAAAAAATCTGCTCAGTCGACGCTTCCACAGCCAGCGATCGGATGCCGTTCCCAGGCATGACAGCAGGCGGCATCAGACGGTTGTGGCGACTTCTGGAAACCCCGTTGCAGCTTGAGGTTGGGGGCTGCGATGTCAAGTCAGTTGACACCTATCTATTATCGCTATTGCCCCTCGCGTTACCGGACTGGTCTTACAATAAATAACAGTGGTTTCCGGCTGTCCAAGACCTTCGACTCGAATTATCTCATCTGACACGTTGCTGGAGGGAACTCTGGGACAGTCTTCTGCGACAACAACCGCTATTCCCAAGACCAGTACTCAGTAACGACGTATCGTTCTTCAACAAGAGACATTGGAAATATAGCCATTGCGATCGATTTCCAGCGCGATTCAAGTCATCGTTGATGAATTTGTGACTGCACAACAACACCACTCCTTCACGCAACCACGCGGCCAAGATCAGCCATGGATATGGATATGAGCAGTTCTTCCGGCATGTCAGACATGCCCAGCTCGACCATGATGACCATGGTCTTCACCAACAGCCAGAACACTCCGCTCTACTCAAGTTCCTGGACGCCGTCCTCCTCCGGCCAGTACGCCGGTACTTGTATCTTTCTCATCATCCTCGCCTTCATCGGTCGTGCGCTCGTCGCCTTCAAGGCTGTGATGGAGCGGAGATGGCTTGCAACCGCTCTCAACCGACGTTACGTGGCTGTTGCTGGGAGGAGTACCGAGGCCGCTGCTATCGACGCTGACCCGGACTCTCAGAAAGCGAGACTGCTCACTGCAAATGGTGTCGAAGAGTCTGTCAAGGTTGTGCGCCGCACATCCGACGGGCCACAGCCATGGCGATTCAGCGTGGACCTTCCTCGAGCACTTCTATACCTCTGCATAGCGGGCGTCAGCTATCTACTGTGAGTTCTCTAGGTGTCTTGTCCTGTGTCTCCAGGACGGTGTGTGTGTTGACCCAGTCGCAATGGCAGGATGCTGGCCGTTATGACCATGAACGTGGGCTACTTCTGCTCTGTCCTAGCCGGCACTTTTTTGGGCGAGCTGGCTGTGGGCCGATATATCGAATGGAACGAACACTAGAGCAACCTGACGGTATTGCTCCTTTTTTTTTTCCTTTGCCTTCTATTGTAATTATTTCATCTGAGCGCCATTCATGAGCGTTTTTGGGTTGCTGTACTTGGACTTTGCATTGAGATGAGAGCAGTGGCTGGCCTCTGCCCCTGTCTGATGACGGCTACGAAAGATTAGATGGCATGACTCGCGTACATTGTCTGACCAATGCGGCTGCGATATCACTAGAATAATAAAGACCAATAGACTTGATCAAGAACTCGTGCGCTCTATTTATAGCCCTTTCACCATGAGATCTACTCCGTCCTAGGCCAGCTAAGGCGTGCAGCAACTTCAAGCACGCTGAATGCAGCAATTACTAATATTAGCCCGTCAGACGACCAGGAATTCGGTCAATTGAAAACGACGGACAGTGCTGATCAGATACGTAGGGAGAGGCAGTTCCATTTACAGTTACCTGCCCAGCAAGGCTAGTTCCTCCGGCCCCGCAGTGGAGAATGAGCAGGAATGAGCAGATTATCGCCTTGGCAGCGATCGCGCATGCCATTGGCTCGTCTCATTTCCGCATTGGACAGAGCTGATCACTTAACTGGGAAGAATTGACGTGCGAATAGCAATCATTGTGATGGAGTATTCCATGGTATACCGTTATTATTACGAGCAGCTAAACTACGGAGCAGAGTAACGTGTGAGCTGCAAGCAAAGGCTAAGCAATGGGGCGCCGGGATCTAATCTCGAGAAAGGCTTATTTTTCCACGCGGAACCGTACGGAGGAGTAGCCACACTCAACGACCGGAGCTAGCGTTGGCTGTTTGGTCTCGATTTGTTCTTTTTTTCAGTTTTAGTTTTATTGTTTAACTTCGTCTTTGCAGTTTGTACCGGTTTCTAATCCGCAGTTGCCGGCCTGTGTTTTTCCCCGACTCCCACATGGCAGCCCGAAACCGCTGTCATGCGGGGAGCAGCAAGCACGGAGACCTAATTAATTCCTAACGTGAAGATAGTTCGATCCCGTGGTACCATGTGAGGAAGCTGGATGGCCCATGACAGAATCCTCCCCACTTGAGTAGGCCCTTGATCTTGTTTAAATAATGCAGGACTTCCCCTCTCTTGTCTTTGCGAGCCAGAACTCAGCTCCTGCTTGGAGAGCAAATTGTCTACTATATACCCCTACCCAGTGGCGCAGCGTTCCTTCCTTGACCGACTCTTACTCGTATAACGAGTCAGGTTTACTACAGACCTGCTCTAATCACCGGCAAATCGACAAATTGCTTCAGTCTGAAGATCTGATCGGCGTCCTATACTGTATACTGTTCTCTTCCTAAGTCTTCATCTATCAATCGCACAACATGCGGTCCTCGTGGCTGAGTCTCGCCCCGTTCCTGTCCCTTGCGGCAGCCCACTTTACCCTCAACTACCCCTCCAGTCGGAACTTCGATGAGAACACCATGCCCACCTTCCCTTGCGGCGGTGAACCGCAGTCGTCCAAACGCGTCGTTCTCTCTCTGACAGAGGGCTCCCTGCCGGTGGACATTACCCTACACCACACGCAGACCGCTGTGACGATCCTGCTCGGTCTGGGCAACGACGTTGGCGACAACTTCAACATTACCCTCGTGCCCACGTTCGGCGTCACCGGTCTGGGCAGCTTCTGCCTGCCCCATGTGCCTCTGGACGAGAAGACGCTGGGCACGGTGCTGACGGACGGCGCCAACGCGACCCTGCAGGTCCAGACGAATGGTGACCCCAATGGCGGATTGTACGCTGTAAGTTTACTCCAGACTCTCAATCGGCGTCTAGCGTTCCCTGCTAACGAGGCTTCTCAGTGCGCGGACCTCACTTTCTCGTCCACGGTGAAGTCGGACAATCCGACATCGTGCACGAACAACAGCGGCGTCCACGCGACTGTCTTCACCGGTGCGGCGGCTGCCCGTCCCGCGAACTTGTCGACTCCAGACGGCCAGGCGCAAAGCGGCTCTTCCAGCTCTTCCAGCTCTTCCAGCGGATCGACCGGCGGATCGTCGACCGGAACATCTACTGGATCCTCGACTGGATCCTCGACTGGGTCGTCGACTGGATCGTCCACTGCCTCGGGTGCTTCTTCTACCGCGAAGACTGGTGCAGCTGCACGCCTGCAGACCGCTGCCTGGGGTGTCCTGGGCGCGGCGTTCGCTGCTGGTCTTGCTGTTCTCTAGATCTGAGCATTCACATCGATCTGCTGAGATGAATGATTTGTTATGAGTAATGAAGGGGTGTAATGTGTGTAATGTCCGTGTTGGTATTTTTATCCTGTGGTGGACAGCTGTATCATATCAAAAAGGAAAAAGATCTAGGGAAAATTTCTCTTGAATTTGCTCTTATCTCAGGCACTGCGTAGTCATTGTACTGTACTTCTGAATATAGTAGTAAATCCTTCATTACATGTACCTGAAACTATAGCTGTCTCAAGAGCGGAGACAGCTGGGTAAAACTAGCGAGTTGAATCGCATTGCTTTCTTTAGTTATTTTGATAGAAAAGAAACGAAAAAGAAATATAAAAGAAAATAAAGAGAAACAGACAGACCCTGTCCTTCGCAGTCTATATCCTCTGCGGAATTGTTGCAATGGCTTTACCAAATTCCCGCTATGTAGTAGCCACACCGCCTTCGTACTGCCGCGGCAGTATTAACAGTGTTATCATTCCGGAACAAAAACGCGGGGATCATTGCAAGCCCGCATCAGTTGTTGCGGTCCGATTCCGTCGTGACTTTTTGTTTCCCCTTTTCAATTTACAGGCTTGCTTGGACAGTCTGTTTCGTTCTATCGGGCGGGTCCATCGCTCCTTGCCGCAGGACATAACGTCCAGATAATACAACAATCCAAAATGTCGACGCGAGCGCCTTATGTCGTGCCCGCGCTGAAAAAGCACACCGCCACGGTGATTATGGCACATGGACTGGGCGACAGGTTTGTGTTCCTTCTGAAGTTTCAATACTGCCGTTGCTGTTGACAGGAACTGACTCCGAAGTGCAGTGGAGCAGGTTGGTACGTTTCTTTCTCCTCCGCCAAGACAAGACCCTCTCTCAGACATTCGATCAGACTCGGTCAAGAAACAGAAGATTGACGGATGGTTGTGATGTAGGATGGGACTGGCGCAGAATTGGCGTCGGCGCGGCAAGTTCGACGAGGTCTCGTTCATCTTCCCCAATGCGCCGATGATTCCGATCACAGTGGTATGTTCTGACGGGATGTGTTCGTCTAAACTTTTATTTTCTTTGTGCTGACTGAGGAAGATAGAACTTTGGCATGACGATGCCTGGTTGGTATGATATCACTCATCTTGGTCGGGATGTAAGTGCAGATCTGAACGTTGGCTGGAATAATATGGGCTGAAACTATCGCAGCTGGACTTCGAAGAGGCAGTGCGACACCAGGATGAGCCCGGAATCCTCCGTTCTCGCGACTACTTCAACACTCTGATCAAGGAAGAGATCGACAAGGGCGTCAAGCCCTCGCGGATCGTCCTGGGCGGCTTCTCCCAAGGCGGTGCCATGTCGCTCTTCACGGGCATTACCAACACCCAGAAGCTGGGCGGTATCTTCGGTCTCTCCTGTTACTTGCCGCTGAGCGACCGTCTGAAGAACCATACGCCCAGCGGGGAGCTGCCGAACAAGCAGACGCCCTTCTTCCTTGCCCACGGCACGGACGATGAGATTGTTCAGTACGATCTTGGGAAGAAGACGGAAGAGTACCTGAAGAAGGAGCTTGGTCTGAATGTTGAATTCCACACGTATCCGTATGTGCACAACTCGCCCCTTCATCAACGTTGCTCGATTTTTTTTTAACTGATGGCTTTCATCTCCTGCAGTGGTCTTGGCCATTCCGCCGATCCGCTGGAAATCCAGGATCTGGAGAACTTCCTCGAGAAGACCATTCCCCCGGAGGGAGATGGCCAGGCGTCGGCTGGTTTATGACTGAATGACACCAATGCAACGACAACGCCGGCGTGGCAGTTGCCATCTACCGTATTCCTAGGGTTGTTTGTGTTGTTGATAGGACTTCTTTTGCAGCGATTCCGTCAGGGGGATGCTATTGATTCTCGAAAGTCATGAATTATAGAAGCGGGGATTTCCCTGCGTTGCATTTTTTTTTGTTGAATGATTTTTTTTTCCTATATCTTCTCTGTCAAGGGAAGCGTTGCATATACTGGAGACGTATAAACATCTTTCTTTAATAGAAAGAGAGCCATTATTATAATCATATATATGTGGTGTGCACGAAGCAGTGTTCAAGAGACATGAAGATGGAATAATATAACATAATTAATCTGGTTTCTAGTTTTCTATTGGTCAATTTCATAGCAGTAGTACCTACTTACATGTAGTACAACCGAGGGAACGTTGACAAAATCATAACTTGGCCAAGGCATCATCGGTTTCACTCCAAACAAAAAGACGACCAGAGAGCTCACCTACCGAGTCACCAGACTGGAAAGAGGGCAGCAATTGATATCTCTTTTCACTTTCAGTTATCTTCTTTCATTTTCAATAATAATTAATGACGAAAAGTGGAGTCGGCACCGTTGCATCCCTCGCTTCGTTTCGTCGGAAAGATTTCCTATCCTGATCGATCATCCGGACGGATCAAAGATGATGAAACTTCCGCCTCTACGGAGTATCTTTCCCCGTGATGGGGGTCTGGTATGGGTATGAATTACCTAGCCTACAGAGGTAGTTAGTTACCTAAACTGCTGCCCAGAAAGAAATTTGTGCCATTGGATAGCAATTGCTCTCATATTCCTGTCTGGTCTGGATTTTGCTGTGATCTTTGGAGTACTACTGTACCACTCGAATCTCCATGACCGCAACGACCACCACCGAGTCAGAACAACAGCAATCCCCAGCTGCAGCAGCAAAACATGCCAAACCGTCGTCTCTGTGGCAGGATCTCGGCGCCCTGGGGAGTTTGCTCGCCTACGGACTGCGCAATCCCTGGGAAATGTACACGGGCGCGGGTCCGACGCTGAACGAGCTCACCTGTGGCCTGGCGGGCTCGTCGTTCAAGCCGAAGAGAGACATTGGCGATCTGGCGGGCAAGGTTATCTTCGTGACTGGAGGTGCGTGCGATATGTCGTGCCTGCTCTGTTCGAGACGACCAAGCTAACTGGTTTATTTTATGAGACAGGCAACACAGGTATAGGCAAGGAAACCATCCTCCAGCTAGCCCATCACCGACCACACCGCATCTACCTCGCCGCGCGCACCGAGTCCAAAGCCCGCGATGCAATCGCGTCCATCAAGGCCGCCGTCTCCTCGCCCGTCGACATCCGCTACATCCCGCTGGACCTGGCGTCGTTCGCCTCGATCAAGAATGCGGCGAGCCAGTTTACGTCGGAGTGCGAGCGTCTGGACATCCTGATCCTGAACGCGGGCATAATGGGGCATCCGCCTCAGACGACCGAGGCAGGCCACGAGATCCAGTTCGGGACGAACCACGTCGGACACTTTCTGCTGACGAAGCTGCTTCTGCCGACGCTGTTGAGGACTGCGTCCACGAATGCCGACGCGGATGTCCGGGTCATCACAGTAGCGTCCATCGCCAGCGGAGTCGCCTCGTCGTTCTCCTTCGACGAGCTGACTTCGACTCCCGGCCTCCTTGCAGCAAGCACCTGGCAACGCTACGGCGCCTCCAAGGCAGCCAACATCCTGTTCGCATCGGAGCTGGCTCGACGACACCCCGAGCTCCTATCCGTATCCGTCCACCCAGGCGTCGTGAAAAGCGACCTGTACGAGACGACCAAGGCTCGCAACGCGTTTGCGCGCTACGTCCTGGATCTGACGGCGCCGCTGGCGATGCGCACCGTCTCCTCGGGCGCGCTGAACCAGCTCTGGGCCGCCGCCGGGGCAAGTCGCGAGCAGCTGGCCAGCGCCAACGGCGCCTTCTACACGCCTGTCGGCAATGTGCATCCGCGGAACAGGTTCGTGGCTGATGCGGAAATGGCGCGGAGATTGTGGGAGTGGACTGAGGGGGAGGTTTCGAGGGCGTTGGCATAGCATAATAGAACGGATGGCTGCTGTACAGACCTTGGATATACGTCGA
Source organism: Rasamsonia emersonii CBS 393.64 (assembly GCF_000968595.1). Lineage (NCBI taxonomy): Eukaryota > Fungi > Ascomycota > Eurotiomycetes > Eurotiales > Trichocomaceae > Rasamsonia > Rasamsonia emersonii. Next base: position 6,316 of record NW_013562937.1, on the reverse strand, counting down.
AGATTTGTTCCATCTCGGAGATACCAATCAGTTAACAACCCTGGATAGTTGGTCATGTGTCCTTTTTTTTCTTGTATATAACGACTAGCTAGCCATCCACTGTACGGAGTATTTGTAAATATATCCGAATTGCACACGCACACACATATATTCCATCTGTTTGTTACACCTATTATCTATTATTCTCGATTCCCATTCATCATTAGTAGTTCGCTCGTCGTGTCTCTTATCTATTTAATTGATCCCTCCCTCCAAGGCAATACATGCTCGTATCAACAATAAGATGTATGGGGGGAAAAAAAGATAATCCCATTCATTCATTCATTTCTGTTTGTACCCCTAAACCCTATATAGTACGTACGTACGTGAGATAATTAGAATGAATAATATTTTTGCTTTTCTTGCTTTGCTTTCTTGCTTGCTGGATGGCAATGGCAATGGCAACGGCAATGGCAACGGCAATGGTATCCGTTCATTGATTGGCGTGGACTCCCGCGCTTTTTGCTTTTTTCATTTCATCATTTCTTCAATTCCAGAGTTTAGTTTATAACATGTTTGTTTTTGTTTACTCCACCTTGCTCTCAAAGTTCTCGCCCTCGACCAGGTCCGGGATGTCATCCTCGTCTTCGTCCTCGCCCTCCTTCTTACCCTCGCCGCCTTCCTTCTTCTGCATGTTCTGGTAGCTCTCGGCCAGCTTGCGCAGCGACGCCAGGCTGTCCGGACCCAGCTGGTTCAGGATGCCCGGGACGAGCTCGGTCAGCTCCTTCTCCTCGCCGTTGCCGTAGATGGCGAAGGTGTTGGAGGGGACGGAGGCGTGGACTGTGTACACATCAGCCGCTGTTACCTGACATACTTGGGATATATATAAGGTATATGAAGGAGAGTATTACCCTTCGGAGCAGAAAAGTGAATAACGTTGCCGTCCTCCTTGAACATGTTCACCTCCTCGATCGCCTGGATCGGCTGCACGTTCATCTTCTTGAGCGTCGTCTGGAGCTTCTTGTCGTCGGTGGTGGACGTCTTGTGGACCCTCTTGGTCTTACGGCGGGGAGTACCCTTGCCTCTGTCAGGCTGTCAGCCAATATTCTCCCATCCATATTCAAATTCGAGTGTCTGCAATCGCGATATGCGGAATTGAAGGGAATCAATCGATAACGACGAGTGAGATGGTCTGATGAAAGGACTGGGAAGGTGGATTTCAAAGATATACGCACCCTAGGAACAGAAGAAAAAACCAATGTCAGTCAGCCCAAATTGCCAGAAACAAACCAAACTCGTCCAAATAGCAGATCAGACAGACACGAAGGAAAAGACACGCAAAAAAGCGACCGCGAATGCCTTCAAACACCAGGAGTCGCAGGACACACACATCCTGAACAACCCGCTAAATAAATACCACCGCTGGGATTCCCTCCCCCCTCCACAGCTGTAACAACAACACAGAGAAAAAAAAAGATTCACATACCGATCCGCACGCTCTGCTGCAGCTTAGCCAGCTTCGCCTGATCCATGGTGACTAGTTGAGGACGATGGTGGTGGTCGGTACGAAATTTCGAGTTCGGCGCGGGCTCAGTCGAACAATGCGAGAGGGAGGAGAGAGAGCAAGCAAGCAGGTTCGGTCGGTGGGTCGGTCGCCGGACGGAGGTGGGAAATTTCGCTAATTTCAACCGCGCCCGGGTTGTTGGTCGTCGTGGTTGTCGTCGACAACACAAGACAAGAGCAGAGAGAGAGAGAGAGGGCGAAAGAAAGAGGGAGATAGCAAGAAGGGAGGAGGCAGACTCTCTTTGATTACTACTAGCCAGGGTGGTGAGAGGTGCTTCGTCGAGCTGGCCTCGTCACATCTCGCCCATTGTTGGTGCGCCCAATCAGCGGTTTGTGTGGAGGGCGCAGAGGCGAGACGTCGCTTACGGCGACCGAGGGAACTGCCTGCACCTCGCCAGGATCGCACGTCTGTAATTACTGCATCTGGGCTTCAAGGCCAGTTTATCGCTCGTTACGGCGTAAAATACACTCTCTATCTGCTCTTCGAACCACATTTCCTCCGTCTCTGGCGTTGTGCGCTGAGCCGTCGCTGGCGGATGAGGCTCTGCTCGGCTAAACCCTAACAAAATAGGAATGAGTCCGTCGCGTATACAGCGGTCGCGATGACAAGAATACGATGAGATTAACCACAGAATATTGCAAACTATTACTGCAATAGCCTCGTAGGCAGAATGCTAGACGAATAAACCATGCCCATATGCACTGTCATGACGTCGTCACAAAAATCAGATAAAAATACATGCAGAGAACAAAACGGTATCCGATGCAGAAACACTTGCCCATCAAAAACACAATACTTTTAAAACGCCATGCCCAAGATAACAACGATCCATCGCAAGAGAAACCACAAAATCAAGACAAGACAATGCAGATATCGCACTTCGCCATTTCACAAGACAAGATACAGAATCACAATGTAGAGCTTGGCCACGCCCGAAGATGAGATTAACCATTTCTTGACCACCGAGGTCAAAGGACAGATGGATCACCAGTTAACCGAAGCACAGAACCGAATCGTAATGACAAGTCCTTGTGGACGAGAAGTATGTAAACGCGATCGACGCGAACCAAGGCGATAGACGATCAAGACGAAGAGGGCAGTGCTGAGTGAGACGAGATTCAACGATCATGAGCGAGATTGATGGAAGGAGATGAACGATCAGGAGGTAGAGTGTGTGAGAGATATATGAGAGGAGATGCAGCGTTCATCAGGTCCATTAGGACTCTTCCTTCAATCCGCAAAAGTCCGTGCCCAAGATCTGGTCGATCATGTACCAAAAGCGCCAGTAGAGATTCGATTTCTGGTAGTCGAAAGTGCCGTCTTCGCGAAACTGCGGGCCGTCACCAACAATGTCGCCAGTGAACCATGATAAGATAGGGATGGAACGAAGTATGCGCTCGCTGACGGTCGGCTGAGGAGGCAGGGCCTCGCTGATCGGACGGAGGACCGCACGACGGACGGTGGGGATGTGTGTCATGAACTCGGATTCGGGTTTCGACTCCTGGACAGGTCGCTGGCGGAGGGCGGGAGCTTGCTCGGTAGCCGTTGCAGTGGCGGAACTTGCTGTTGCAGTAGACAGCTGAGAATCTTCCTCATCCATATCGCCAACCGTCGAGAGATTATTCATGGTGAATGAGCGAGGCATGGTCGAACGTTCCGGTTCCTTGCTATGCAGGAACGAAGTCGAGTGAGACGACGTGAGAGTGTGATGGACTTTCGACCGGGTGCGGTTGGCTTCAGCCGATCCTTTCGGGATAGGAATGTCTTCAGCAGGTCCTTGCCCGTGGTAGAGCTCGCAGAACACAAGGTGGCCGTCGATTTCTTGCGGAGAAAAGAAGCAGGCGCGATCGGCCGCGGTGGTAGAGTCAAACGTGACCTTGATCCAGTGGTAGCCCCCGGCATATCGCTTCGACTTGCGATTGGCATCAGCGGTCAGATTGGCGCGAATCACGACGTCGCCACCGCTGAGCAGGTGAGAGGATTTGTTCGTCGCATTGGGGTCGCTGCGGGGGTAGTCTTCACAGATCATGCCCTGAGAGATGCGTTCGTATTTGTCGATGACCTTCCACTCGGAGTCCTTGTTCTTGTAGCCATAGAGAATGCATTCAGTCGCGACCTTTTCGGTCGGCTTCCTGGACCCTTCAAGACTCGACGACGATGACGATTTGGGCAGGCTGCTGTGGGCGCGCTCCTCTTCTTGCTGCTGTGCAAACAGGCGGCTGAACTCGGCGACGTTGGGATTCTCCTTCTTGGCAGGTGTTCCAGTGCGAGTGCGCGATCGCGCGTGGTCGTAACGAGCGTTGCGTCTTCGGCCAAACGGCCCGGTCTCTTCTGGCGGTCTTCTGGGATTGCGAGATTCGCTGGGCAAAGGAATCATGTCAGCGAGAGTTCCAGTCAGTGCGATGTTTGGTGGTGGGAAAAACCCACTCCTTGTAGATATACCCCCATGGAAGGAGGTTTCCTTTCTCGTCTCTTGCGCGCTCCTCGGGGGGCACAAAGTGGTACTCCATCGTGGAGGCCTTGGTCCGGACCGATGTGGTGGTGAGAGAAAGAGAGAGTGGCCAATGTGGTTGGGATGGCGCGGCGAATTGTTTTCTCCCTGGCACACTCGGGCCGCCGTCACTAAGGAAACAACATACGCGTTAGCCTCTTCGGGTTAGGTTGTCACGTGCACGGGCCAGCCCCAAGTCAGGGTTATCAACGGCCAAAAAGGGAAATACTGTTGACACTCACCAGATGTGACGACGGCCCTCTTTAACACGCCTGCGCGGCCAGCAGTTCCTGGAGGAAGCGGCGGGCACTGTCCCACGCATGACAGGCTTCCGCCTGCCGACACCATCCTGCACGTGCCAGGAGGTGCTCCAGGGCAGGCTCGTCGATCGCAGTCAGTCCATCTGCCCAGATATCGACGGCCGCTCGGTACACGTCTTCGTTCTGCATGATCTGGGCAGCCATGGACCGCAGGAAGGAACCGTCTGGCCCTTGCGGGCAGGAGTATGGGACCGGGACCGAACCAGGTTGGAACCGGCGCTTGATTTCCAGCATTGGGTTCGGCTCCCATACTCCACGACGATTGCCTTCCCAACCAACAACTCTGCCTCGGCCAGTAAGTGCGCGTGGGAGCATCCAAATACTGGCCGAGCAGGACCTCCCAGGCGGCCGGGTAGGTCCTGGAGAACTCCAGCAGGTAGCGAATGGCCTCGTCTACCTGCTCCTGCGTCCGGCCCACAGGAGGTGGACCTTGGCAGGCAGGAAGAGACGAATCTCCTCCTGGGAGCCCGGGCATCATCGTTGTTAGCACTGCCTCGTCGAGGCTGCAGATTGACTGCTGGCCGGCAGGTGCAGGAGGAGCCTCCTCCCCCGGCACAGCGGAAACTTCAGACGTCCCGAACCCGACGTCTTCCATCTCTGCATCGTCAGGGAGCTCACGCCTCACAGTCACGGACGATGCCAATGACTCCCTCATATCCATGACGAAGTCTCTTCCGAAAGCCGAGTCAATGGCATCGTCCGAGATGTCGGACCGGTCCAGCTCGACAGCATATGCGGGCTTGCGCCAGGGATCACCCTGAAAGTCCATGCCGTCGCCGACTTCTTCCTCCTCGTCAGATTCCGACTCGTCAGAGTCGGAATCGTCAGAGTCGGAGTCGGACTCCAACGTGACCTCCGACCTGAACTCGAAGAAGGAACCACCCTTCTGCTGTTCCTCGATCTCCTTCTCGAACTCTGTGAACCCGGAAATCCCGGAGAGGTTGGAGAGTTCGGAGATCTCAGACAGCTCGTCCAGGCCATCATCAGCCAAATAGTAGCCGGATGAGCTCACCTCGGCCTCAGATCCAAACTCAGAGGCATCACCCTCGTACTCGTCCAGATCCTCATCGACCGAATTGCTGACGTCCGAGGGGTGCCGCGAGAGCGTGGTTGGGTGCTCGCGGCGAAGGTCCTCCTGCGGTTCCTCGGCTGTACAGAATTGATTAGCAAAAATGAACAGAAGATAAAGCAGATATTGGCATTGAGATGGCCTGATGTAGCCTTTGTTGCCATCTTGCCACCGCGCAGGATCAAAAGAGGGATACTTACACTCATTGCTGAGTCCGAGGTATTGTCTGACAATCAGGTTCACTCGTCGGAACATCTTCTGAAGATGATTTGTTAGTGAGGTGGTCGATATAACATGAAGATTTGAGAGTGAGAAAGAAATAAGAGGAACAACACATGCGTGAAATTCAGGCAGGAAAGCCAACAATCAGTAGGGAACAAGATAAAGCCTCATTCCAGAGGCCTTGAGGTACATGCAGTGTAAATTGGGACAGGCAAACCTGATGGGCAGAAAAAAGATGTAATGTACGGGTTCGATGCTATCTGGCATGAAGCTGGGCAACATGAAGGGACTTGAGGCATGAGATCCTCGCACAAACACCAGGGAGATGATAGAAATCAAAGAGGAATTGAAAGGATGATCACAGCTCGACGTACCCATGAGAAGCAGGGAAAATTGCTTGTTGAAAGGATTTAAAAAAAAAAGGAGTTCGCGGAGGTTTTCGAGCGTTTGATGACTTTGAAAGCGTGTGTGAGACGTACGTAAAAAGCTCTTAGTTGAGAGACTACAAAAATTTGGAGGAGAGAAGGAGAGATTTATATCTACAAGCTATCTACGAGAAATTTAGCTACTACGCGCCAGGAAACACACGACACCATTAGCAGTCACTGTCAACAAGGCTCTAAGCGCGTTAGTAAACCAATCTGTTGACCAAGGGAGGAGCATCTAGGCCC
>NW_013562938.1:0-37291 GCF_000968595.1 Rasamsonia emersonii CBS 393.64 | reverse complement strand
CAATTATTATTTACTATGCATGATATATTATTTCTCTCCTTACTATGCTGCACACCGCGCAAGGAGCTGAAGAGCAGAGCAGCGTCCAATTTTTTTTAAAGAAAAAAAATCAAAACAAAAAAGAAATGTTAGGTACTGTACACAGTTAGGAGCAATTTGTAACTCCTACACTCTAAATAAATACTGATCAGTGGTAAATAATAATAACTTATTTATGTACTGTGCTAACTACCCTGCTACATACAATGTATTTGCCCATACTCAGTTCCAAAGACAGGACGAGTTTGACACTTGAGCAGAAAGAAAATCGTCACGGTTTTGGATTTGTTTCGTTTCTAATGGCATGGCTGTGCCTAGGTATGTATCAGGTAGCTTACCTTAGCTAGCTAATAGCTAATAGCTAGCCAGACAGTCCAGTCAGGCAGGAAGTCTGTCAGTCGGTCAGAAGAAGAAGAAGAAGAAGGAAAAGAGCTTTGACAATTCCACAGCTTGCTTGTCTACTGCATACATACATATCCTAACCTTTTTTTTTTAAAGTAAGCTCTTTATTCCTTTCTGGTTTTTGGTTTCTATCTTTTCTGTCCTCTGCTTTCCTTCTCTTCCTCCTTCTTCTTAGACAATTATACCAAATTTAGTTCTAGCTCTGTCTAGACGTCTTGCTAGTAGTATTCTTAGCATGACGAGACAAGACAAACTGTCTCCATCCATCCGCATCCACATGAATGACTCTGAGACACCAAGAGTAGGAGGCTAGGAGGCTATGCTAGACTCTCTCTCTCTTTCTCTCTTTCTTTCTTTCCTTAATGCTTTCCAGCCACCTGAACCATGGCAGGCTAGCTGGAATTCTTTTTTTATTCCAAGACTCTTGTCGTTTTAAAAATGTTCTCATCTCATTGATTGGATTGGTCTGTTGTTGACTATTTCTTTTTTCTTATTTGACATTCAAGCAAGGTCATTTTTTTTTGTTCCAGCTAGCTTGCTGGCTTGCTGGCTGAGTGGCTGTTGTCGGGGTCGACGGTCTTTCTGGGAAAGGCCTCTTCTCTCTACAGAGTACCTTACTTGTCTGGCTGACGATTTGCTTCTTTCTTTTCTCTTCCTCTGTCGTTTCTTCTTCTGCTACTCTTTATTCTCTTTCTCTCTCTCTCTCTTCTTTTTTTCCCCTATTTGGATCTTCATTTCTTGCTGGCGGGCTGGCCTGCCGTCTTCTACTTTTATTTTGTTTTATTTTATTTTTGCGTGTTTTCTGACGTCTGCAGCTGGACTGCTAGATTAAAGGCATTGTTTTCTCCTTCCACTTTACCTGGATTGCTTGACGAATATTGCAAACATTGCATGGTTCTGGGACGACTTCCAGGTTATCTGTCAAAGTTATCTCTTGAAGACCTCCCGCCATGGATGAAGATCGCATCTCGGAGAGGTCTTGGGATGCTCTCGCTGAGCGAAGCCTTCCCGCATATATGCAGGAAACCTCCTCGAGTGGAAGATTCACCTCGCGAAGACGTATGCTTAGTCGAAATCGGAAATCCCTGACGGTCCGTTACGGTGACGACGACGCTGTCGACGTCGACGACGACGATAGCGATGACGATGATGAAATTCAACGTGCCCAGCCTGTACCATCTTCCACCACCCCTATTTTTATCCCCGTACCTGCGACGGCGACAGTCACTATCACTGCTGCAGCTGCTGCGGCTACTCCAGAACGAGACTGCTACCTCAAGGACCAAGCTTCAACCACCAGTCAGGATGCAGATGCTTGTAAGAAGTACCATTCGTCACCATCGAACGATCACTACCAAAGTTCGGCCTTGCAGACAGGTGCTGAGAAAGCAGGCCTGGTCGTCGGGTTAACAGGTTGGTAGACTGTTTCTTCATCTGTCTGTCTGTCAGTCATACTAACGCACTACTAGTTGGACTTTCGATGATTGTGTGTCTGATTGTCTTTCTGACGTTACGACGGAAGTACCGACCGGGTTTCACTCTCTGGTCGTGTCTCACTCGACGGAAGAGGTCATCTGAATTCGACGACCGCAAATGGGCTCCATTGGGCGATGGCGGGGATGGAGCAGTCTGGCCCGACAAATCCAAAGCTCGACCGGTGACGATGACCGTACAAGAGTTGGATGCTGGGTTGGTAGAGACAGTTGCAAGAAAGCCGTCCTTACGTGAGCGTGACTCAGAATCGAATACGGTGACGGCGTCTGAGAAAGCTACTGAGAATACAACGCGCCCCGCTCAGGCGCGTCTTACGATTGAAACCCGGAGTTCCGGGTCCTGGAGGACAGAGAACGAAAAGGAGCTCCTCGATCTGATGCGAGAAAGTGAGTCTGAATCCGACCCTCCGCCAACAGCCAAGACGAGAAGGCCATGGATGTCGTATTTCTCCTGGAGCACGGCCCCGACGACCCCTGCATGCTCCTCCAACCGGGAGACCATGATGACGGATGACAGCGAGCCCCCTCGCTTCCGGTCCATATCCAGCTGGGTGAACTACCAAAGCGAGCGGCAGCAGCGACAGCGCCAGCGCCAGACGAGCGGAGTGGTGTTGCTGCCGCCGCCGATCGTCGAGAGGCGCAGTAAGTTCCATGGCAACCCGCCTTATCCCCCGACTCCTCCAATACCACGTCAGACGCGTTCAGTAGAGGAGGAGGAGAAGCCACGTCTATCTTCATTCCTGGAGAGTCCATCTCCTAAAACGGCAGCGGAGAGTGATCAACTATCGCAGCCCGCCAAAGCGATGACGCCGTCCGCTCGACACAACAGCGTGAGATCATCTGTCTCAACACTGCCAGTCTTCCGGGCCCATCCGGGCGAGGAAGTCGATATCGGGCAGACGAGGAGGATCCGCAGTTCGAGTTTGCGGCGGTTGATGGGTGTTTATTATTGATGGAACATTAGTAATTGAGGTATAATTCCGCCAGAAAAAAATAAAAGAAGACTAGTTGATTCAGATTTATATAATATAGTACTAGCTACTACAATATAACTCCTTGAGTTTTAACCAATCCTAACCCTAAGCCCAACTATATACATGTATGTCCATATATATACGTACAGTACATACATACATACAAAGCAAATTGATAGATACTACAGAGTATATACGTACGGAGCATAGTTAAGCAAAACAAGCAAAACAAATTCTGCAGAACAAGAGTCATCATCAACCTCAACTCAAAATACTTAACCCACTTTATGTACATACATACTACTCTGTACCTAAGTACAGTAAGGACTGTCCTCTGTACGGAATACATATATCATGTAACATGCACATGCGATCGAGGTTATAGAAAGGTATTATTACTCTGTATGTGTAGTTACTGGTATAGTAAAGTAACTACGGAGTAAGTCAGGGTCTGTTGTCTGAGGTCTCAGGATTAAGTTCTCACCGTGGCTTTTCTTTTTCTCCGATCTGGATCCACTCCTCCCTACCTCCTAGTAGATAGGTACGTAGGTACCTAACCTAAGTGACCAGGAGACTATTAGTGCAATGTATGCAATGTATGCACTCTGCAGTCATTATTAATTTAGGTAGGTAGGTAAAATAAGGTAGGGTATTTAAATGGAAATAATTTATTAGTTATTATGGAGAGAAAGAGAGAGAGAGTTCTCCAGTTTTGGTAGTAGTAGTACTTTATGTCCAGTACATACCTACATGAACATGTACTGTACTCCGTACCTAAACTAGGTAGGCAGGCAGGCAGGTACGTACGTACGTACGTATGTAAATGGTACTGTAGCTAAAGTGAAGCGAACTGCATGATCAGCAAAGTACTCCGTACGTACGTACGTAGGTACAGTACAGCTAAAGAGTCGAGACTCGAAGCATTGATTGGTCAATAATCCTATCCCTTCCCTTCCTTTCAGATCCCTTCTTCCTTGGTCTTTCCTGTATGGAGTACTATAAATATAATTGTTATAATAGTAATAAGGGGTTTGTTACCTACCTTAGACCTATCTACCTATCAAGGTACCGATCTACCTATCTACCTGCCTAGATAGGCAAGGTATATACATGATACCTAGGTACCTTAGTGAACGAGGTAAGGAATGCCGAAATGGTCCAATAATGGGACGGAGAAAAAAATATCTTTTTTTTTCACACACACACTTTTTTTTTTCATGCTGTTGACCTCTTATGCGCAGCACAGCAACAGCACGGACTCAATACGTATGCTTACTTAAAGAGTGTGTTACATGTGCTGTACGCAGTTCCCCGTACGCAGTGCAGCTACTACTACTGTACCCACTTCGGATGGCGTTCCAGTTGCCCTAATAACTGAGATTGAACCCCACCATTTGTTTAGTGGCCGTTGGCGAGCTTAATTAATATGCAGATTACAGATAGTAGTACGGAGTTCGGAGTCTGGAGTCGTGCCTGCCTGCTGCCATATCTGGATTAGATTAGAATACTAATTAGCCACGGTATTTCTCATCAGATAGACATCTCTGTTGCTCGTATTAGTCGTATCCATTATGAATGAACCAGCTGACAAACTCTTCATATGATATTGAACAGCAGGGCTTCATCTGATCTTGTTCAAGGAACGACAAAGCTTGGAAGTCAGTCCTTAGAAGTCGCCAAATCAGAGGTGATGGTGCAATGTAAGGCTACTTGTGGCACCTACCACTACCACCGCTGATATGAAGCTGGCCTGTGAGTAACTGGTGAGTTGCCAGGCAAATAGGAGAGTGTTCAGTACTCCCTACAGCTTAGCGAGAAACGACCTGTTGAGCTCGATTAGGTCTGTCATTCGAGCTTTACTCCATAGTGGATTCCATGCCTTATCGAGTAAATGGTCAACGTCGTAGAATACCTCGCAATGGATGTGAGAACAGATTACCGCAAATGGCATATTTTGGTCCAAAGAGAGCAATATTGAGGTAAGCTACTACTTGCAAATCGAATACGAAACATCCGAGGTGTACGGAGTACTCTGTAGGAGTCCCGTGCGAAGGACGCTGTCAATAAGGAGTAGATAGAGGACCCACACAAAAGCTGGACCTCTCGCCGCGGAAGATCTGGCTGTGGTGTACAGGTCGCAGCTAGACGGTGCAACGCGGATGTCAATAAATGCATGATGATTTTGCAGACGGTCTAGATGTATAAAAATTAATTGCACCTGACGCGAACATGGGCTAGAAACGCCACCAGATTGGCTGCCGTAGATAACGAGTGGTTGGTGGTGACCGCGATCACAACACACCTTGATCAGCATTTCCTTTCTATCGACCCTCAACATGTTATACAACCGAGTGCTCCGTACTCGATCTGTATAGCTGCAGAGCCAGCAACTATCGAGTACCTCTGTGCAAGCCTCAGGTCGAGTCACACTTAGTGCTTGGTGTCCATAGAATGGATTTTGAATCTGCAACCCCATCTTTGCTCGATTGACAAGGATTCCGGCCGTTGAGTGGGCCGAAGGATGAATAAAAGACAGGGGTCTCGTGGTTGCGCAATTGCCGTCCGCAATCTTCAGGGAACCGGCAGAATTAGTAAAACGTCTGACCGTTGCGGAGGCTGCAGTCGGTCGATCGATGCCTTCATTACGGAATATTGCAGTATTCATATCGCCACTTTATCGGAAACGAGATCTGCAGAGGCAGACACCATACCTCTCCTCTTCCCAATGGCAGACGTTGCGAATGGCATGGTGACAAAGTCGACCACCATTGGAGCTATTCCCCGAGCAGTATGCGCGTACCTGTCTCCAAGTGGGGTCGCGGTGGCTGCGCGTGCAGGAGGTATACAGCGACACCCTCGTCGGAAATCGGAAGCAGGGTGGAGTTCTGGGCGTCTCCGCTCGTTAGCCAAACCAGACTCAGCGCTAGAGTCCTAGCGATCTTATCATTAGGTAGGACGCATCCCTACAGGAGTTAGATCACAACTAGGCGTTTCCTATTCGGCCATCGTCTCGAGGACTGGACACAGATATTTGTCACTTCGTCCTCGGATCTCCGGACGATCAGACGTATGGGAGATTGGCCAGACCGTCCTACCGCACGCATACAGACACACCAGGGCCTGTCATATTGCAGTCTCCATAAGTACGCTCTGTACAGGTTGGGGTGTGGGTGGTTTGAGCCAGCATGTGATAAGATCTAAAAAATGGACCCAATGGAAACAGCGTGCCAAGCTTCGCACACGTCTGGTTAAGAATACACAAGTCGTAATTTGGATAGAGAGGGAAAACTCTGGTCTATGACGTCTAATCATGGGGGAAATTCCTGCCAACGCCCAACGCATCCAACCAAAGTGTGTAAACAGTGCCATCGCCAAAATTATCCAGTTAACCAATGCTTGTAACCAAGGATTAAAGGTCCAACGCAAAGAAAACTTTTTGTTTATGCGAATCGAGGCGCGTAGAGGGTATCCAAAGAAGAAACCAACATTTTGATGAGACTTTCTTGAGGCAAAAATTGTCGACGAGGATTATTATACCCGCGAGCCAAGCGCTCGCGAAAAACAAGCGATCAGCGACAACATATTCGACACACTCCGACGACCACAATGAATCTGTCATGAGGGCTATCGGGGCACCTGCCGTTTCTTGAACCGTCCAAAGACGTCCGGAAAAAGTGAGAGGCGGGGTCGCGACATGAAGTGTAGATGTAGTAATTCTTGAAAAAGTTGCACATATCGATCATTCCATACGGAATGTGCAGGAATCTGGATGCCACAGACTTTGATCAGCTAGGACATCGCCTGGCAACGACGAGAGCAATTGATTCCCAACCTGACTAGATTTAGTGCCCTCAGCTCGAAGATGGAGACCAAAGGGAATGTGTATCACTTAGATAGGATTCACCAACGAGGATCTAGGCATAGAGAAAGAAAAAAAAAAGATGACTTGAAAACAGCTATTTCGTCGTAGGGAATTGCTTGTCTGCGAGCAAAGACGGCATGTCGACCAAGCAGACACCGACTACGTTTTTTTGGATTCCCGCGAGACGAGCGTTGCAAGGAAAAATAAATGGTGAAGAACTTTCATTCTAGAGAGCCTTCTGGAGCAAGAGACACTGCAAGCTGCCTTAATCGGAGTGGAGTAGCGGGTCTTGACTGACCTTGGAGGGAAGTTTCGGCTGTCGCTGTGGACAAGTCTCGGGAGATAACCTGCAGGAAGCCGTCCCACCGTCCTAGAAAGAAAAACAAGAATCGGGTATCCACATTAGGATATTAGCTCGACTCCGGGTCAATGGGAGATCGACTGCGTCGCTAGCAGCCGTTGATCCTTCTTCACACGTGGCGCTAACAGGGATCTTCATCTATATATACAAGGGCTCATGGCCACAAGCTTTGCCGGTAGGATTCAGATGATACAAGGCGGTGGACGAGGGATCCGAAAAGAAATGTGGAGCAAGATGGGTCTGGAGAGAACATATTTCAATTGGTTACAAAGGCAATGTTTCTGAAAGAAAATGAGGCTGCTGGCTGATTTGTGGTGGATGGTTTCAAACCAGGGTCGAAAAAAAGAATCAAGACACCAATCCTTGAATTAGCCGGCCATGACAGAAATCGAATCAGCAATTACTTTTCAATTCATGGAGGGGAATCAGGCTGTAGATTATCAGCGACCAGAGCAAACTAGCCCAAAGGGCTCTTGCAAGAAGGGACAAAATGCCGTATTCTGTACTCCGTGGTGTCATTTCCCTGGCAGTCTCACACGCAATCGAATCGATAACGACTGCGCACTAATCCCTGATCAAGGATGCTCGGACCGCCACTGTGATGCAGCACGGACACCGAAAATCGCTAGGTATTAAGGGGTCGCTTCGAGCGACTGACTGACACACCGATATCTCCGGCAAGCAAGCCGACTTGTTTCCTCCCCGAAACGGGGTAACGGTTGGGTGTCACTGACGGTGACGCCAGACCGCATTTCGGGTAAAGATCAGGCGATGCCACATGTGACAGTGACAGTGCTCCACCAGACGAGTCTATCGAGAAAAGGAAGGCAACAGAAGAGCAGCCGGGGAGCTGTGTCCGACCGCCTCTCATTTCCACCAGGGAAATCCCGACAGTCCCCGTGTACACAGACAAGGAGAGTGAGATCGAGATTTGAGCTGTCCAAGGATGCTCCCCCGAAAACGAAAACAGCGTGGATGATCACAAGGATGACTAGGGTGGAACCTTGCGGCTACAAGCAGAGAGAGTTGGTTTCAACATTGCTGGGCATCGTCATCGACTGAAGCAGAGGCAAGTTCAGATCCACAATAAAATTGTGATGTAGCTTCCCAGTCTCATAGTGCAGCTTAGTGCACCTCCTTGCCGTGGATGGCGGGGCGATGCTCCAGATTACGGTACTTCGTAGATTCCTTTGTGGCAAATCCTGACAATCCGATTAGCATTCTCAAACAAAGCCCAAGGCCGCAAGGCCAAGATCTCTCCATCAAGGTGGGGGGTTGGAGTGGGCAATCTAATCTGCTTGCTTATCGATAGTTGTTCACGTTGCGTCATCACCATCAATCAGGATTGGAAGAACGGCGGGCGAAGGATCCAGCAGGATTTTGGTCTTGATGCCCAGAAAAGAATAAATTTTTTTGGCGTTTCAGAGACGTCCACGTTAGTTTTCTGTTTGGACCCCTGCGGCAGATGCATGGAGTCAACAGAGGCGGACAAGGGGTCAGTCGATTCCGGGGAAGGAGCGCGCCGGTTGAAGTCTTAGCCACGCCTAGGCGCTCCTGCCGGCTTGGGTTTTGACTTTTCAGCCTTGGAAGGCGTTTCGCTAGGGGAAGGAGCCATTCCGGAGCAGGTAAGGAAGCAGCGGGGCCGTCTTTGATGGCCGCTGCCGACTCCGATTCGCCAGGGGAGGAGCCAATGGAGGCACTCACGTGAAAGGACGAGCCAAGAATAGAACTAGCCCAGAAAAGGGAAAGCAAAACATCCCCATTCCCACGTGATATGCCAAGTGAGACAACAGGCTGAGTCCCGAGCGGGAGGATGAGGTTGGAATAGCAACCACCGACCCAAGAGCCTCATCGGCGCCCTTGGTACGGTACGGACGTCCTCGCTGTTTCTCTAACGTCCTACATCGATCCCACAACGCTCGCTGACCGCATCCGTCCATCTTTTTTGCCGTCGTTTGGCCCTTGCGCCTTGGTTCACTCGTTCGTTAGCGCCGTACCACCTGTCCATCTCCATCACCGAATTGCCGCTGACCGCATTGCCGTGTGAATTTATCAACTATTTTCCATCTACGCCATGGGCTTCGGGGATTTTGAGTCGATCTGTCGCAAGACACCTCTACCACTATGCTCTTTGGTTGGCCCACCGTCGTCAATCCAAGGCTCCGCCGGCATCTTACCGAAATGCTACGCACGCAATATTGAGCTGGCCAACACAATTATCTTTGAGGGAGCGGCAGACTTCATGCATATCCTGGCACTCGGGATGACAGCAGTGATGATTCTGCATGTCCGGTCCAAGTTCACCGCCGTCGGTAGGTTCTCGCGAACCGTGGGAGCGTTGGTCACAATCGGCTAATGAAAGTCAATTACAGGACGCAAGGAGATCACCACATTCTTTTATATTTACATGCTCTTGACTATGTGCTCGCTCGTTCTGGATGCAGGTGTCGTCCCGCCCGGAAGTGGCCCTTTCCCCTACTTCGCCGCAGCGCAGAATGGATTGGCGTCTGCGCTTTGTACATGTCTTCTGATCAACGGATTTGTGGGCTTCCAGCTCTATGAGGATGGCACGACTCTTTCGGTCTGGCTCCTGCGGCTTAGTTCGTTGGGCATGTTCGCCATATCCTTCATCGTCTCCCTGTTCACTTTCAAGGGACTGGGGGGCCTGGGTCCAACGAATACTGTCGGCATGTTTGTGGTAATCTACATCCTCAACGCCATCAGCCTTGCTGTCTACGTTGGCATGCAGATCTTGCTGGTGGTGAACACGCTCGAGGACCGGTGGCCGTTGGGCCACATTGCTTTCGGTGTGCTCGTCTTTATCGTCGGGCAGGTGCTCCTCTACGCCTTTAGTGAGACCATTTGTGAAAACGTGCAGCACTACCTGGACGGTCTGTTCTTCGCGACATTCTGCAATCTCCTGGCTGTCATGATGGTCTACAAGGTGAGTTGTTGTCCAGTCGATTTGGATGAGGATTGTGAACTGACAATGTTCTTTAGTATTGGGACTCGATCACCAAAGAAGACCTCGAATTCTCTGTGGGCCTCAAGCAAAATACATGGGAAGTCAAGGAACTCCTTCAAGAGGAGGACCGACGGATGACCATGTACCCCGACAACGCATCGGAGTACGCTCCCAGTATGCACTACCGAAACTCGACCATGGGCGGTCACAACTACTGATGAAATTTCTCGACCTATCCTCTTTTTTTTTCTTGCTACAATTGTATATAATTCCGTAGTTTTTTTTTATTTTCTTTTGTCATGATTATTCCCTTCTTATTTTTTTATTCGATGGAATTAGTTTTATGTTCTGTTCTTGTGTATGCACGGGAAAAAAGAAACAGGGCGATGAAACAAACAATCTTGCACTTCCCTTCAGCATGGATGTACAAACATGGACTCTTCTATAACTAATAATCATTTTAGGTATGGATCTGCACATCGAATGTTATCAAATATTGGGAATGGAATGTTATTACTCATACTCTTTTTTTCTTTTGTTTGGTTTGGTTAATAGCACCCTTGTCTTGTCTTTAATAGAATGGAAGAAGACCGTCAGTGACATATGACGTATCATATTGCTTGTCTATGTAGTAGTCTAGTACGGAGTGCATACAGTACAGTACATACATTATGTAGGTTAGGTAGTCAGTCCAGTCTAGGCCAGGCCAGGCCAGGCCAGTCTAGGTAGTTTACTAGTTTTAATTGATTGATTTATCTATTTATCTATTTATTTACAACCACGACATCGTCCGCTTCCATAAACCCTTTATTGTCCACTTCAATAATTTGCTTATCATTCCTTGGCGGACCCTGATTGATTGTTTTGCGCCTGCGCCCGCCACCACCATTCTCATGCCGATGTTGATGAGGTCGGGTCGCGGACGCGTACCAGCCTTCGTCTACCCACTTCACGATCGTGTCGGCGGTGTCGTGGGCGAGTTTAAAGTAAGACGGGTTGTCCCTGGGTGTGAACATGGTGGTGTGTGCTGTCGTTTCGTCGCGAGCCTTGTCGTTCGTAGCGGCGATCCATCTCAGTCCGGATTCGGTGGTGATTGCTGCGTCGTTGCGGTCAAAGTCTTCCGGTAGCTGGCAGAAGGTCCGAGTCTTGGACTGTGGGAGGCGTAGAATGAATGACGATGACGATGATGATGCTCTTTTTTGACCGGTAGTGCTGCCGCTGCTAGCCGCTGACGACGAGGCAGCCTTGCCGAGACATGTGTAGAAATTGACGCAGCCGATCTCCCGATCTTTGTGCAGATCGGTGAGGGATGCGACTCGTTTGCGCAGATCTGCAGGCCGCGCGAGACAGCCCACAAACTCGAGGTGGGAGGTCACCCAGCTCCATCCAGCCGTGATGCGGTCTCGTTGTGAATACAGCGCTGCTGCTCCACCTGCAGCGACTGCTCCTGCAGCGCCCGCAAACATGGCGTATCGGCCCCAACGCTGCCATGATGGAGTTGCTGCTGCATCGTCGGAGGTGGAATCACCTGTTGCAGCCGGCAGTGCCAAGGGCGTAGAGGCCTTCTGAGTCGAAGCCGTCGCGGCTGTGCGAGAGGTAGATTTGTTCCCTCCAATACCAAGCAAACCCGCCACTTCGGACAAGGCATTGTACGCCGTGGATACGGCTTTGTAATGCTCTTGAGCCCCGCGTGATACGACTCCAGGCGCGATGCCAAGGAAAGGTGTGTCAAAGGCGACAAGGCCTTGGATATGTGGAAACATGAAGAAAGGGGCCGACTCCACCGATCGTCCGGAGGGAGGAGGAAGCGGCCGCTCAGAAGCCAACAGAAGAAGAGTCTCCGCGCCCACTATGCCGCCCATCGAATGCCCAAGCAAAATGACATGAACAGACGGATCGATCGTTGGCGACGGCGTTTGGTTCGCAACCTCAAGGTCTATGACCTTGTCCTGAAGCCTGTCGCACATCTTGTCAGTTGGAGACAGAAGAAGCAGAGATCATAAGGCCATAAAAATACATACCATTCTCGAAACCTGGCGACGCAGTCTTTCAGCTCGCCCCTCGTCTCGTACTTCGGGTACGTGAGCGCTAGCACGTCGATATTGGGAAGAGCATGGCTGACAAGAGCGACCAGCTGCTCCGGAAAATTCCCAAAGGTATCATTGCCGCCCTGCGCAGAAGGCAATATGGAATCAGCTGTAGCCCTTCATGTGCAACCATGCGGAGTGTATAGTAGCGGGACCCACCCTGAACCCGTGCACAAACACAAGGAGAAGCGTCTTCTTCATTCTCCGTGCGGGATGCGGCTCAAATGCTTCATTGTCTGGCAAGCGTCAGGTTGTACTCGAGAAGGCAGACATTGGATTCGGTGGTCTCTGGAGGTTTGGAGATACGAGACAGCAGGGTGGGTAAGGTGTTGTTGTCCATGCCAGTAGACTTTGCGTCATGCCGCTTGCTGGAAAGTCCACTCCGCACGTGCCAAGCGATGTGCACGTGGAGCAAAATCGCTTGCCGAATTAGTTAACAATGAGGACAATTATCTCGTCTGTCTTTTATTGACAGTAAGAGTCAATTGCCTTATTGAAATATTTAGATTCCTTTGAGCGTGCTCTGACGGCATTAGGCTTTAGTTGCAAGCGACTGAGCATGCAACTAGAATTCTAATCTACACTCTATACCCATGTGCGACTGACATCAAATCTTCGAGTCTCCTGGTCCCTTGAGCTTGACCAGACCGTCCTGAACTGCAGTTGCAAGCAGTATTCCGTCCACAGTCCACAGCCTGGTTTCATGTAAAGCTCTATTTTCCCCCGATCTGCTGGTCCAGAACTCCTCGAGAAACCACTTTCTTTCCCCGGAGTCCCAGTCGATCATCCTCAGACTGTCCCCATGTTGGTGGAATATCACCGTCAGGCTCAGGCTCGCCAGGTGCGTCCAGCCGTCTGGCTGACCGAGAGCGCGGGGGATGATGAACAGGGAATTTTTATCGCTAGCGTAGAGATGGGCGCATGCGAAGAGGTTGTCGTACTCCCCGTCGCGGCCTTTGCATTTTTGCTGGAGCTCATCAACAGCCCCGGTTTCCTGTTCTGGGGAGCCAATGAAGCGATAAAACTGCAATTGGCGGTACTCATGTGGATTCTTTTTGACTTCATCTGTTCGGTTGTACTGTCCCATATCCACTTTCCTTACTTCGACACCGGGGAAGTCTGGTTCCTGAATCTTGCCAGCTTCGACATATTGTATATACCACGGAGAGTCGATCCCCGGTGCGATGGGATGATCCTCCGGACTTTTCCCCTTAAGAACGGATTCATAGCGTTTCTCGAGCTCTGAGAAAGGAGGCTGATGGCTGGAATTATGCTGCTGAGCTTCCGGACGCTTGAAGGAGCAGAGGGAAGAGAAGCAAACCCTGCCTTCTTGCCTGGCCTCCACAGCGCGTAGGCAGTAGTTTCCGCCGTCGCGAACATGGCGGACTGAGTAGACAAAAGGAACATCCAGCTGGCCTGGTAGGAGAAAGAAGCCTGTCACACTCTGCGCAAAAACTCAATCGTTCCATTCCCATTACACCAGCATGCGTTCGAAAAACTCACATGTAGAACGAAACCCTTGCTGACCGTCTGAGACGCTGCGTAGGCTGACTGCGCATACACATGGCCTCCAAAGGCGACATTGGCAATGCCGGGGGCATACGGCGGGGCGATGGATTGGAAATGTTCCACTTTCTCAGCTTCCACGTTGTTGCTTGGAGGAATATCGCCGACTCTCTCCAGAGCCATCAACTCCATGAACGATAAGGGCGGGTTCCGCTTGGGTGGGTTGCCCAACGACATGGTGATTCTGAACGGGTTGTGTCCGCTACTGTAGAAATCTCGAGAAGAGGATATCTCAAAGACAGCGTCAAGAATATGTGTGTGTGCAGACGAAGACGGATATTAGAAGTCTTTCAACATAATGTCCATAGACCGTCGGAGCATGGCCGTAGACATCGAACTACATTTGTAGTACATGCATGTGTTGCCTTGCAATCTCCCTTCTAATGGTCTGATCAGATTCAAAAACGAAATTCAATTCCACTTCGGTAATCGACTGCAGATATGAAGAATGGACGGGTGAGGATCATTAATGTTATTGTTTTCATTCATGTGAACAACTACCTAGGTAGCATTGTTCGGAACTTTGTATACGACAATCTGATCCCTGACTGGTTGGTGAGCCGGGGCCCGCCGCTAAGAGAGACAGATCCGCCACGATTGGAGCGATACCCGAAGAGACGAGGATATTATTACCTTATGAACACGAAGATCGGAGGTTGGAAGATACGACATCCTCAATAATTTGGACAAAAAAGTAATTGGAAAAGCAGCATTTTATTGGCTGAGACACATCATCGCTTGAAGAGCCAGGTACCTGGTACAACACCTATTGAGACAGCCTGTGATCTCCATTCTCTTGCTGGATTCTGAAAACCTGTCAACTCTGTATGTTCGTCATCCAGCCTTCTAGCTGGATAGGTTCCAGGTAGTCCGTTCCGTGAGATACTTTTTGCTCCAGATCAAGGACGTAGATGCTTTTGTATAGCCCAGATATCTCTCCCGGCCGCCTAATCTTGAAGAGGACAGTGATATATAAACTGACCACTGCTTGAGACATCAAAAAAGAAGCCATTGATAGACGCCTGAAATGCCACTGCTAAAAATACAGAGTATGATAGTATCTTTCCCGCCATTCCCATGAAATGTTACAAATCCACAAGAACAGAAAAGAGAAGGCCGTCAAGACGACAGATGACGGACAGAAAAAAAAAGAGACAGAGGGCCGGTAAATACCAGCAAGCGATGCGCTTCCTGCTCCTCCCAGGATAGGATCTCTACCCTCGCAGCCAATGATCTAAACTGCCCTTTTTGTTCATTCCCCAAGTTTTTCGCTCTTATCGTCTTCAGTAGCGAGAAATCGTGTCGGAAAGATTTTGGTTGCTGTTCCACTCGACCTTCCCATCCACGTCTCTGATCTCTTCCAACTTGGACCCCAACTTTATGACGGCGAACCGGATCATCCGCGGGTCGAGGCTGAGGGTTCTTCGGACGGCGGCCTGGACGGGTCCGGACGCGTCGAAGCGCATGATGAAGTGGTGGCCCTCGGTGTATCGAGCCTGGTGCTTCGTGGTGGGTTTCGGCAGGCGAAAGGTGCCCCAGTTCGTGTAGCCGCGGACTACGCCGCCGGAACGCAGCACCTGGAGGCCAGCATTACGGGCGATTCTGTAGCAAAAAATCAGTCGTAAGCAAGATATTCATTCTCGGAAATAGGTAGACGACTCCTGGGATCATGGTGAGACGTACTCTCGGACCTCGTTGAGGCTGCCCGGTCGGACCTGTGAGAAGCAATCAGTCAGAACAAAGAAGCCAACAATAAGCGGAGTAAACTGGGCATACAATTGCAATCAGCTCGTACAACATCTCATCAACAGATATGAAAAACTGCTCGTGTTGGAGGGCAGACGGTGACGACGAAGCTTGGATCCGGCGGAGATTTTCTTTTCAGCGCGGTCGGGAAGTTAGAACAGCTTATCGTCCGTCTTGGCAGATAATCTTCCCGCATCCCGACCGACGGGGAAGCAGCCCTGCATGACAGCTTAAGTACTCCGGCTTTTTTTTTTCCCATTACATCTTCCAAACCTCCATTCCTCCTCCCCTTTTACGTCGCCCCTCCACTCCTCCAACCGCTCTCGTCAAAATGTCTTTCGCTGCGAGAATTGCGCGCCCCTTCGCTTCTCGAGTCCTCGCTCAGAGACTCCCTGTGACGGCCGGCCGGGTCACGCCTGCGTCATGCTTCCCCGCGGGGAACATCAGGAGCTTCTCTCGGAGCTCACTATGTACGGAATCACACCTTTCCCAGGCTTCCTGGTCTGAGGACGTACTCAGATGGCGATAATAATTCCTAATGCAAATCAATTGGTCCAGGGCAGGCGAAGAAGTACACTGAATCGCACGAATGGATAGAGCTGGCGGACGACGGCACCGGTACATCATCTTTCCCTTCCACCCACCCATTGGGACAAAAAAGATAATTCGCAACTTGCATGCGCCTGCTGACAATTCCTTTTTTTTTTTCACTTCCCGCAGCCAAAATCGGTATCACGGATTACGCGGCCAAGTCGCTGGGCGACGTCGTCTACGTCGAGCTTCCCAGCGCCGACCTCGAGGTGGCCGCCGGCGAGCCCGTCGGAGCAGTCGAATCGGTCAAGTCGGCCTCGGACGTCCTGGCCCCTGTGTCGGGCAAGGTCATTGAGGGCAACACCGCGCTCGAGGACAACGCCAAGATCATCAACCAGAGCCCCGAGGGCGAGGGCTGGATCGCGAAGATCCAGGTCAACGACTCGTCCGAGCTCGAGAATTTGATGGATCAGGCTGCCTATCTCGAGTCTGTTGGTGAGAACGAGCACTAGAGAGGAAAGACAGACATTTTTCCCTTCGAGAGATGAAAGAATATAAGTTGTCATGACGCAGTTGGTCAGTCTGCAATATCTTTATCTTGTCCGGGCTTGTATGTAGATCACGTCAGGGGTTGCCGATGATGATTGTACTGTACACGGCCAAGATTTCAACAGGAATTGGCTATTGTTGGAATAGTAATTACTTTAATTCTACAAAAACATTTTTTTTAGACCGGTTTACCCATATCCAAATAATAAATTCCTCGCTAGAAACCCATCTATACAAAAGAGGAGAATGAACCACCTATGTTTACCCATCCATCCATCCATCCACACAAACAAGAAAAAAAAACCTCTATACAGGGGGAATAGATTCCCGACATATCGGGCACTGCAGCCGCAGTCTCATCCAACTCTCCAGACAGGTGCTGTGGAAAATATGTCGACATGGCGTCACCATATACGCGCGGCGGCCCAGGATGCTAGTCGCACCGTCCGCCACGCTGCTCCCGGCAATCCCACCGGGCGCCGTCACCACGGGGACTTCGATATCCTGCATGCAGATCGCACAGTCGAAGATCTTCTTCTTCTTGTCCTTGGGCCGCGGTTTGTCGCTGTCCCGAGCGCTGCTCGCTGCGTCCCGTTCCTCAGCGCGCAGAAAGCCAATCGGCAATGTTGTGCCGGACTCGACGTCTTCGCCAGACCCAGAAGCGGAGGCGTCTCGTATAATAGGATGGTAATCGTATGCCGGCGGCGCCCAGCCCTTGGGGACAAAGAAACGCGGGCCAAGGATGTCCTGGCTGGCAAGCACCCAGACTTGGAACCAAACCCAGCCGACCATGGCGAAAGCCGTCGTAGAATCGGGGCGGATAAAAAGGACGTTCCCTCGTACAGTGAGGAAGTAGACAAAAGGAAACAGGCGAAGAATGCTCTGGCCAATGACGAAATCCCACCGCAGGGCCTTGCGGCAATTCCGCATGATGTTGCGGTAGATCTGAGGAGTCCAAAAGGAGAGATAAATGAAACCAAGAACCCTTGCGTATATCGCACCTACGCGATTCGGCCACAAAAGCGACCAGAGCGAGAGGATGAGGAGGCAGCACAGAATGAAGTAAAATCGGGCGTACATGGCTCCGACGTCATTGCCGTTATCCGACTGTCTCTGCTGCGTGTTCCCTTGATTGGGCATAGGCAATTCGTCTTCCGGTTCATCCTGATCGGGTGGCAGGATAATCGGGGTCGCCCCAGAGTTCACAGCTCTCGCTGAAGTGGCCGGAGGGGCCTGACTTTCCTGACGCGTATTTGTCGTCTGCGATTGCGTCTGGCGGTCCTGCTCCCGTCTTTCAGGTGCCTGAACGGACCAGATTTCCATCATAAACCTCATTCCTATGTAGCTGACAGACAGAAATCCTAGAAAAGCAGTCGCCGTCAGGACTAAAAAAGATGTGTCATTGAACAGCGATAATAAGGTGAAGATAATCACAACTGCATCGCCAATTGCCATCATCGCAATCGTGTAGAAACTGATGCGGCTCCTGGTGGATGGCGTGGAAGCTTCCTTGATCTGACGCAAAAGCAGGTATATTTGAGCTACAGTCACACCGGCAATGGCGTAGACCAGACGCGACGCATATTTACTGTACTCTTCCTGTTTGGGACCCACCAGATAGAGGGAATCGGTGGGAGGATATTCGGGTGCGCCTTTCGTCTCCAGAACGATGCCACAGTCTGGTGAGAATATGACTGCCGACATCTCCATCAGGGGAGGGGATGGAATTGGAGCTCCCATTGGAAATCTGAGTTCATCTTCGATTTGCTCAATCACACCCGGCTCTGCCAGGCTGCCATGCAGCATGATCGGATGCTGCTGCAGGTAAATGATGTATTCACATTTGGGGGTGGGAAACGACATCGCTTGCGACCCATGAGGAAGGGAAGACCAGGGGAAGAAGGTAGGCGGGCTATTTTGCTTCTCTGTAATCGTATCGGAGAGGGATTTGATGAGGAGCTGGTGGGAGATATCGAAAGTGTCCTGCGAGAGTGCAAAGTGTGGCAAGGAAAAGATGCCACCGAATTTCTCGCTTGTCGTGGTCAGAATAACTTCCCCCAATTCTGGGAAGTGAACCCCAAACAACGACATGTACCACGTATTGCCGAGAGAGCTCCCACTTTCTATTGCCAGATCTGCACGGATCTCTCGAACGTGGCGAGGCTCTTGCAAGAGTTCCTCCCCATCTCCCTCATGGAGGTCCAAGTATAGCGTTCCAGTATCACCAGTCACATTGAGGCCAAACTCGTGGGTAACATAGTCGTTTTCAAGGACAAGGGCTGTGACATTCAGGTGAGAGCGATGGGATGACACAGGATCATCCGGCTTTGGCCGCACCCAGTCTCCCCGAAGCTTCCCTGTAACATTGCGGTAGACCGGCAGAGAGATCTGGGTCAAGTTCACCGACGACGCTTCCTCTGGGTTTTCCAACGCTACCGGAATCTGTAGTCCCGCCTTGTCAAGTGCGAAGCGCAAGTCGCGCCGTGCTTTCTGCTGGACGTCCGGCAGTAGGTCCCAGGAATAGCTGTCATTCTGTCTTAGACCGGCGACGGGAAGCCATCGATCGGCTCGAGGATCGAAATCTCCGTATCGGGACTCGTTCAAAAGATGCAGCGCGTGCTGCTCGTCTGCAACCTGACGCTGATGCTCTCTATCATGGTCGATCAGCGGCGCGCGGACCTGGGAGCTGACAAGGAGATAGAGAGCGATGAGGAGGAACACGAAAGAACCGCGGTTATCCATAAACGCCAGCAGAACATCGCAGCAGGGGCTCCTCTAGGACCAGAGACGGAAGAAGGGCTCGGATGGGCGGTGCATGGCCGACTGAGAGAACAGATAGATAACAGCCTGGTCGATGGATGCGGAGGGGCGGCGGTGACAGCCAGCGGAGCGATGACGCTGAGAGGCCTTAGTCTGCCACTAAGGCGGAGCCACCCGGACCTACTCTCCGCGATCATCACGCCGTCTCCGCTTGCTCCTGATCGCTAGCTCGCCGCCATTCTCGGTGCTGCGAGGCGCTGAACAGGATAAGGGGGATCGAACAGGCACGTGCGCATTCCCAGTCCTTTTGCCATGGCCTCCAGCCTCCCAATCCCTCAGCCTCCACGAACGCCAACCCCGCCGCCTGACGACTCGCCAGTGCTGGACAATGCCCCCTCAGAGCCGTCTTTCGATCCCAATTCGCTCTCCCCGATGGTAGATAGGATGTCGCCGGCAGCTGGCTCCCCCGAGACTGGGGGAATGAATCCTCCAAAAAGCCCCACGTTCGGCTCTACGTCTGGTGACTCCCCGGCAAGCGGGAGCAGCAGCGGCAATGGAGAGCCGAATCCGTTCAACTTCCAGCCCACGGTTTTAGCCAAGGGTCCGGTGCTGAAATCGGTATGTACACACGTGTGTGGTGGTTGCTCGCTCGATACCGTGCTGACAAAAGTGCCCAGAATATTGGACAGAGACGCGGCCATAAATACAAGCACAGTAGCATCTCTCATCAGATCTTTCTCGAGCCGCCGCCAAGGGCTCCCTTGGCTCTGCCGAACTCTTTACCGATACCAACCCTGAAGGAATGTCGAGGGAGTATGTCTAAGGAACAGAACACCCGCTTCTGGTGGAGCGTATGCCATATGTTCGTGGCGGGATACACGCTATGGAGCGCCCAGGGTTCTTTGGCCATGACGGCACTGTCACATCTGATTCTGTTCGACTCGCTGGGAGCTCTGCTCTGCGTTGCGGTAGATGTCCTGGGCAACTTTGAAGTGTGGAAGCGGTCCAGCATTCGGCATCCGTTCGGCCTGGAGCGCGCAGAAGTGCTGGCTGGATTCGCACTATCGGTGCTCCTTCTGTTCATGGGTCTGGATCTCATATCCCATAATCTGCAGCACTGGCTTGAAGTTTCTTCTGGTCACGAGCCTCACCATTCCCATTCCCACGAGCGCGTGTCCCTGGGGAGCGTCGATATTACGGCGGTTTTTGCCATAGGCTCGACATTGATTTCCGCGATTGGACTCAAGAACCACGCTCGGATCGGCAAGGCTATGCGGTTTGCCTATATCGAGTCGCTGCCGTCTGTTCTCAGCAATCCGTCCCACTTTCTGACTCTCTCATGTTCTGCGATCCTCCTGTTACTACCGCTGCTCTCCATCCAGCTGTACCAATGGCTGGACCGAGTATTGTCCATCACCATGGCCGTTTCCATGTGTGTTCTTGGATTTCGTCTCGTGAAAACGCTGGGGTCGATGCTTCTCATGTCGTATTCGGGTCGCGGTGTCAGTGATGTGATGAAAGACATCGAATCGGATCCGTCTGTATCTGCCATCGATGACGCAAGGTTCTGGCAGGTTCATTATGGCCTCTGCATGGCCAATCTGAAATTGCGGGTTTCGGGCTCGGAGGAGAGCCTGGTTCGACTGCGTGAAAGAATCTCGAGCTTGATAAAGAATCGGTTAGGAGGAGGATATGGCTCGGGGGGTCAGAGATGGGAGGTATCACTCCAGTTAACGGTAGAGCGGACATAAGTATAAATGTAAATGGCAATTTCCTTGATTCACATACATATAGAGTATTATTCTACTATCGTAAAGGAAGCATGATCGTCTCCGTAAAAGACAAAGTTGCAGACACAGATCATTCTACAATGTAGTAGAAATCAGCCATCCTTAAGCCGCTTTGCCTACCAGCCCAGGTCCACTTTTACTCTATACAAATTAGGAGGAATACGACAGGGAAGATGGCAAGAAATAGTAACCAGATAGATAATTAGGCAGAAGGCAGAAATTGAAAACGACCACACGCTGTAAAACAAATCGAATTCACTCAATAGTTACAATGCAAATATCACAATAAACTCGGGGGAGAAGAAAAAAAGGGAACTCCCCTCGAGTCACCTCCGCTATCGAATTCTTGATGCAGAGTTTCGATTTTCCCCTCTTCTATTAACCCGGGATGATCGTGAGAATTACACACGTAGCCTTCGCTCCGTCCATCCGCCTAATCACTCAGCGCCTTCTGCCCCTTTAAGACGTCGCAGCCAGAACTCCACCCTCTTCCGTCTTGCTCGCCAGGGCTTCTCGCTCGTCCCGTCTTCGTCGCTTCTCCAGCAGAGCCTCGCGGCGCTGTGCCAGGATCTTCAATTGTCTCTCTTCAACGCCCTGCAGCCAGTATCCGAAACTTCCGCCGACGCCCGCGAAAAGGGGGTACACCCAGAGGGATTCTTTGTTGAGCAGGGGGCGCATCTCAATGCCGAGTTGCCAGAGTCGGACGGCGATGCCTGTTGTTACGTAACTGTGTCAGTCATGGCGGGCTGTTGCAAGGCTCATGTCGCAGGATTTCGCAAATTGAGGCAGTATTGAAGCGATGCACGCCAAAAACAGAGCTCAGCGGGGAGTCAACGTACCAAAGCCGCCCCAGAAGAGGACTTTGTGCACCATGGTTCAGGCGATAGCGGTAGGACGCGCCGTTCAATAATTCCAAGGAAATGAGGGAAGCAATGCGAATGCAACCGGTTCGTCAAAGGCCCTCTGAACCTCTGCAGCCAGAGCACCAATGCTTGAGGAGAATTGTAGCCCTGCCGGGGCGCAATGCGGCGGGGGTCGATGGCAGGTGGTGGTCGAGGTCGATGCTGGATGGACGTTCGGAAGTTCCTGTCCTCCGTTGTCGAGCCGCAGCGAATCAGCGTTGGCGCAAACTAAACACCCGTCGTCCAATGATGCGCACGGGACGGGTTCACCGCCCGGAACAACGGTTCTGCCGGACGATATCTCCAGCGGAGCTGTTATTATCATTATTATTGCTGGAGGCTGGAGCAGGCGCTAACGCAGCCGAACGCGCATCGCATTTGCAGCAGTGGCCCTGTGAAAGGTGTCTGAACGCGTCTAGCAGTGTGAAGAGGACATGTGAGAGTTATTCGATCCGCGTCTGTTCGAATCCTACGCTGTCGCCGTCATGGCGAGTTCAGAAGAAACGGCATCCGCAGAAGCGCCGACCACCGGCTCCAAAAGGCCGGCCCTGGACATCGAGAGCCTGCAGAAGAAAAAGTTCAAGACAGAGGATCTGCCTCTGTCTGTCGCGCAGCATGCCGCGATTGAGAATCTTCTGAAAGCGTTCAAGAAGAAGGGTTGTTTTGACAATGTCAGGAAGAAAATCTGGGCAGAGTTCAATGAGTCGGTATGGCATCACTGCATCCTCGCTCGTCGTTCTATTTACCATTTACGTCCCCAAATTTACGCTGGGTTGGACGAGACTTGTGCTTACTTGTCTGCGCTGAGAATAGGAGGCCAAAAACACGTTCACAAAGTCTCTCATTGAGCTTGCAGAAGCGGAAATTGACCGGGAACCTGCTCACCTGTCACGCGAGCGAGGAAAAGCAGCCACCTTGATCGAAGGCGCTGTCGATCGAAGCGACATCTACAAAACTGTCGAGAGCGCTATCGAGTCGATAGCATCCCGTCATCTGGAATCCATGCTGGAATCAATCAGGGACATTCGGCGACAGGAAGTCGGGGAAGAAGTCGCTGCGCGAGAGGAGGCAGCCGGCAACAAGACGGATGAGGACTACGAACGCTACGTCAGGCAAAAGCGCGAGGAACGTGAAAGGGCAAGACAGGAAGCTCTTCGGGAGCAGAAACGTCGGGAAGAGGAAGAAGCCAGAGCCAGAGCAGAGGAAGAGCGCAGACAGCGCGAAATCCAACGACAGAAGGAGGAAGAAGAAAGAGCGAAGGAGAGAGAGCGCGAAGAAAGGAGACGAGCTGAGCGGGAGCGCATACGGGAGGAGCAACGGGCGCTTGACGAGCAAAGGGAAAGAGAAAGACAGGAACGGTACGAGCGGAGGAGACGAGAAGAATCCGAGCGGGATCGAGAGCGCGAAAGAGATCGGGATCGAGATAGAGACAGAGATTATGATCGTTATCGTGACCGTGACCGCGACCGTGACCGTGATTATGAGCGTCCACGGGGCTATGATCGTTATGAAGGATCCTCCCGCTACCGTGACTCTTCCCGCTACCGTGATTCTTCTCGCTACCGGGACTGGAGAAGAGAACGTTCCCCGACACCGAAGGATCCGACTCCTCCTCCACCGGAGCCTGTCGACGACAAGACCCTGGAGGAGACTGCGCTGCAGTTGCTCCTGAAAGAAGGCGAGGAAATGGCGGCAAAAGCACGGCAGAAGCCCGAATTTGACTTTGAGGAGGCAGAGGCTATTGAAAGTGGCCGCAAGCCTCCGCCTCGTCCCAAGAGTGGCACCGAGTCGAGGTATTCAGTCACGCCAGCGACAGCAAAACCTCGGGAGACTCGGAGTCCATCTCGTGAGCATGATTGGAGGCGACGTGATGGCCGCGACAGAAGCCGCAGTCGGTCTCGTACCAGACGATCATCTCGATACGATGGAGAAAGTCGACGCGACAGCAGAGATTTATCGCGGGACGGATCTCTGCGAGCTCGAGATCGTGATGCCGATGACCGACTCTCGATTCGCGACTATAGGGACGACAGAAGTCACAGAACGAGTCATCGCAGCCGCAGTCGGTCTACCGTACGGGGCTACAATAGAGACCGAGAAAGCAGCCGTGATCGGGATCGGGATCGGTACTATCGTGACCGCGGGTATGATCGGTACGGAGGTCGGGATCGATATTATCGGGATCGCAGCCGCGACCGTGATCACTCCTGCGATACGGATAGGGATCGGGGTAGGGACCGAGATCGAGACCGAGAAGACCGCCGCCGCCGCAGCTATTACTCGCGCTCCCGGTCCCGTTCACGATCTCGTTCGTATGGCCGCTATCGCCGGCGGTCACGGTCGCGGTCTGAATCGCGCTCTCGCACCCGGAGAAGCCATCGCGATCGGTCGTACTCTCGCCCTGCGAGGTGGCGATCCCGTTCCCGACGACGGTCGCGGTCGCCCAGCCAGCTCGAGATTGACCGCTATGTGCCTCCGACCAGCAACCGCAGTCGATCGCCCCGTCGTCGCATCCGCTCTCCGGGCAGGGATCGAGATGATCGGCCACGGTTTGTCGAGATCGATCGGTATATTCCTGGGGGAAGAGGCCGAGATAGAGACCGGGACCGGGACCGGGACTGGGATCGTGAGCGCAGCCGTTCTCGTTCTCGCTCTCGTATTCGGACTCGCTCTCGCTCTCGTTCTCGCAGTCGTTCTCGCCATCGCGATCGTGACCGTAGCCACGACCGTGACCGAGAAAGGGAGAGGGAAAGGGAAGGAGAAAAGGACAAGGATGAGGAGCGAGATCGAGACAGGGATAGAGACACTGACCGGGGAAGAGACAGAGAGGAGAGACACAGAGACCGGAGCCGGGAGAGGGACCGGGACAGGGACCGGGACAAAGAGAGAGATAGGGATGAAGAGGACGATACCAGAAGAAGCAGTCACCACCGGAGCAGCAGTCGGTGATGTTAGAATCATGTCAACTAAGGAGAACCTGTCAAAAATAGATGTACTGTACAATAATAAATAAATGTATAATAATGATGATGTTAATGATACTACTGACCTTGTTCTCCTCGTCCAGGCTAGATATTATTTATTGATAAATATGGTATCCATTCGTCCATTCATCCATCTATCCATCTATTTATCTATCTATTCAGAGATGAGGACAATGACAATAGATGCAGTATGTACTGTACTGTACACACGTGTGCATCTATTAACAGGAGGATTGCTACTAATGTCTCCTGAGTTTGTAGAGGATATTTATTCCTATTCGTTTATTCATTTTGAAGGAGTGCGCGTTCCGTGGATGATTGACAGTATTGTATTGCATTGCTCCCTAGAATCCTGGATATCATATCGATATCGATTTGTTTTTGTTTTTGTTTTTTTTTTTTTGACCTTCGTACATGCTCGTTTTCTTTTTCGTGTCTTCTACTTCTTCAACAATCTACCTCCAAAAAAAATATTGGATGAGGAATAATATATGGTGAGAAATACACATTGGTGGGAAGATCGCCTGGGGAGTAGTAGACTCTCGACATAGACCAGGTATTTTCCTCTTCAGATCATTCGAGCACGGCAAGACCTGTAAGGCTTGTGGCAGTGGCAGTATACCCCAAGACAGTTCTCGAGAGGATAATGGAGTAATATCCTCCTGACAAGAGCTGCTGCAGCCCTGTGTGTGTCGGGCATCACAGTCCTTGGCCAGACTGTTCGTGCCTCACGGGATGATCAAATATAACCGCACTATTATATCATCAGATTGTGCAGTCGTTGTCTTGGTCGATGGTTTCGAGTCGAGATGGAAAATTCGAAGGGGATCTTCCCTGCAGTCGTCATTGTCCAGGAAAAATCACCTCTTCTTAGATCTATCCTCCCTGTTTCTGCTCCTTCTGCTCCCTCTGCTCCCTCCACTCTCTCAGCACCTTCATCACCCCTTCATTTTTAGTAAACTCGGCTAGACTGAAAGCGTCATGATTCCCGCAGCAGTCCTTGATAGTCGGATCTGCTCCTCTCTCGAGCAAGAATCGTACCACCTCCTCTCCTCCATCCCTCCACTTTGCCGCATAGCAAAGCGGCGGCCCCCAGTGATCCGGCAACTTGCCGTCCGTATCCATCTGGTTGACATCCATCCCTAGCTCATCGACGAGATATTTCACGATCTCCATCGAATCCTTACTGTGTGCCGCGCCCGAAACAGCCTTGTGCAGTGTCCTCCTCCCCAGCTGTGCGCCCCGCTCACGCAGCAGTTTAAAAGTACTCAGCGTCCCCACCGCAGCAGCGGTCTCCAGCAGCGGCGGAGCCGTATACCAGTCAGCGTCCGGGTCGTCTTCCACCGAGGCCCCGTGCTCCAGACACCAGCGCACCAACGCTTCGTCGCTGCAAATGAGGTCGAGAAGGCGTTGACCGCGGCCCGCGCCGTGATCCGCGCGCCGCTGGTTGATGTCCCAGCCGTGGGAGACGAGGACGGAAAAAAGCTCCGTCGAGGGCGAGGTGGCGACTGTGAGCGGGCTGAGGGTGTGCAGGGGCGCGTTTTCTTGAGTGATGAGGTATTCCGTCACGGGGGCGGAGCCGTGGTACACTGCGGTGAAGAGTGCCCTGCGCACGAGGTCGCGGTAGGCGTCGGGCGAGGAGGCGAGGCGGAGGCCTCGAGCCACTTCCTCTATGGAGTTGTTTTTACAGCCGACATTGATGATGACGCGGGGGTGAGGAGGTTTGGCCTGAGGTCTTGTGCTGGCCGATGAGCTGTCCTGAGTCATCGTGTCGGCTTGAATATGGGATCCCGATTAGATACTGATGGAGATTGATAAACAACAAACAGCGAGATGACGGAGCTCACGTGAGAAGTGCCGAATATCTGAGCGAGCTGTATGTGCACGGCTCAGGCAATATGAATCGAATCAATCAACAATCCAACTGCGATTTGTGCTGGGAAGAGAAGAAGAAGACTGCAGAGACAATAGAGGTTAAGCATTTAATATACTAGCAAAGTAGCTTATCTTTTCCTAATTAGGAAGACTACATAACCTCCGTTGGTAGGTAGATTATACTCCGTAGAACCCTAACCCTAACTATGACTTGAGCCCAAGTCCCCCATCCACGGTCACTATCTTTATGCCCGGAATACCGGCACAGACATGTACCCATGCGCGAATTTTCACAAGCGATTGATCATCTATAATGCTCCCGCAATGTAAAAACCGATGGAGAATGAAAAAAAAAATAAAAAAAAATAAGGCTGGCGGCTGCATGGAAATGTACCGCGTAAGCTATGGGGGCCGGGGCCAAAAGCCAACATTGGACCGATCAGAATAACCCCTTCAAACCAACATACTCTCCAATTTCAACAAATCATCAGACTTAGATAGTTGAGTTCCAACCGCGTGGAGTGGAAGGCAGTCATCGTACCGCTGTTGGGACGCGCGTCACGAAGCGACAGTGACATCTTGAAGCTCTATCCCAGAAGCACCATTGTCAGCAGCACGTCAATCGTCAGGGGGCTGGAGCGGACGGGCTGCAGCTCTTTAAATCCACAGAATGGCGCTGCCAGGGGATGTCTGTACATGTACATACTCTCCAGGCGTGCGTTGACCTCGCCTCTGCCAGCGCGAAATGGCTCCCTGGTCGGTCTTCCTTCTGCTGCTCCCTTCGCTCCTTCCGCAATCCCAAGCATCTCCAGCGCGCTTTCCGCAACGGGATGTCAGCAGCGCTTCAACAGCTTCCGGCTCTGACTCTTTCTCTTCGCCATGGCAATGGGCTGCGATTCCCTCCAGCGCGCCATACCTGACCCCGGGCAACTCGTCATCAACCTCGCCGCCATACCAACCTAGCAGCTCCAGGGCCAGCAGTGTTCCTGCGCCGTCCAGTCAGTCAACGTCGAGACGACCTCGCGTCTCCATCAGCAGCTCCTCTGCGTCTCGAGCAAGGTCTTCTGGCCCCAGCTCTTCAAGCTCGATCCCCGCCAAAGCTGGAGCAAGCTCTTCCAGTTCAATCCCTCGAACTAGCGCCAGCTCCATCACTGGAAATGGTGCCAGTTCTTCAAGCTCTACCCCTCGTGGAACTAGGAGAAGCTCTTCTAGTTCCATACCTCTTACACCTAGCACCGGCTCTAGCTCCATTCCTGTGAAAACTGGAGAGAGCTCTTCCAGCTCAATCCCTGGAAGTGGTGCCAGTTCTTCGAGCTCTACCCCTCGTGGAACTGGATAAACCCTTCTAGTTCCATACCTCTTACCCCTAGCGCCGGCTCTAGCTCTATCCCTGTCAAAACTGGAGAGAGTTCTTCCAGTTCAATCCCTCGACCTAGTGCCAGCGCTTCGAGCTCTATTCCTCATGGAACTGGTACAAGCTTTTCCAGTTCTACCTCGGTGGGAGTTGGTGTCAGCGCCTCAAGCTCTGTCTCTTATCCAACTGGCATAAGCACTTTCAGTTCAACCCCTCTCAGAACTAGTGCCAGCTCAAGTTCTGCCTCTTTGGGAGCTGTCAGCTCTACCACTGGAGGAAGTTTTTCGAGTCCTGCGTCTGCTGCTCCTTACAGCGGCACATGGAGTGCCACGCCCACGTTACCTACGGAAGCCTTTCCTTCCTATGAAGCCCCGACAACGACCATCACCGGTGCAGCAGCCACTTCGCAAGCGGCAAACCTGTCGGGATTATTCTTCGCCCTCTACGCGAACAGGCAATACATCACTGATCCCGAGCGGAAAGCCGAGTATGTCAACGACGTCAAGAAAACCCAAGATGAAACCTTGGCCCTCTTCCATTCGTTATCTGTCCAGCCTCCAGCGGATCCCGCGTGCTCTCACACGAAGATCAAGAGGAGTTTGATCTCCGGGCTGACCGATCTGATCGGGGATGTCTCCAAACTCATCAGTTGCGCGACCGAGGTGGTCGGCAATCTGGTCAATGCCGTTGAAGCGTCTGAGCCATCCCTCCCGGAGATTGAGCTTCTCACAGATACGCTCAATGATATCGGTCAAGACCTGCAGAATGCGGAAAAGAACCCGACCAATTCCCCGTCCCAGTCCGAAGCGTCTTCAACACGAGCGTCGTCATCATGTACGGCGAGCACAGCAGTTCCACGATGCACCGAAACTATCTCTCTTTCTACGTCGTTCTTCTCCGGAGCCACCGTGAGCTCGACAGTGGAGACGATCACGACAACCGCGTGTACGACCATCACCGCGTGCGATGCTTCAGCGACTACGACAACCACCACGGTCTCGACCAGCACATCTTCCGGCGGGATTGTCTGCGCGACCGATTGTGCGGCGTGCTCGAGCCCCATCCCCACGACCAAAGCCAGGCGTGGCCAGCCACTGGAGGAGCGGACTTTGCCTGACCCCGACTGGTTTGATAGTAAGGATCAGTATGTCATGGACCAAAGTAAGTGTTAATCTCTACATTGACTCGTACATTTCGAAAACTGACGGTATTGTTAGTCGAATCCTTTGATGGGGTGAAGATAGAGCTTGAGCACCGGCACTCAGGGAAACTTTCAAGCGCTGTAACCAGCAGCTGGCTTACGACTCCCGAGAAGCTTTATGTTACCGGACTGTTTGGCTGTACCTCAGTGGTCATCATCTCGGAAGCGGGAGTATGGTTCAGCCATTTTTGGGAAAGCCCATCATTCGAAGGTGATGACGCGCAGTTCGAGTCACAGGTCATCGATGCAATCAAGTCTGGTGATGGACCCAAGATGCCCAGCCCGTTCCCACTGGCCGCGGACGGACAAATATTGAACCCTGCAAATAATGTTGAGATATATATCTCGACGCCAAAGGATCCGAACACTGGACAGTTTCTTTACAGTGACCGAGTCGCGTTGATCGAGTCAACTCTGACTGGGGACGGTGCTCCTTGGAAAGGAGTTCCGGTCACTATTCGGGGTTATTTGAAGCCAATAGACGAGAGACAAGAGCAGGCCTTCATGTTGAGGGCTAACAGCAAGGTTCTTATTGAATATGATAATAACCAGGAGCCTGAAGAGGGCGAGGAACCGAACCCGGTGCAGCAAGCCATTTATCGAGTCTGGTTGGAACAACAGATGTACCAGCATGAATGGGACGCGAAAGATTCGCAGAAAGGTGCTTCCTGCGCAAACACTGGGAACCAGAAACGCCAGGCCGGAGGCTCTTGCAGCCAACCTGCGGTGAGCACTGGAACGAGCGTGGCTGTACCAGGAGCTTCCACCGGAAGCACTCGTTCTCCTTCTGGCTCAAGGGGAGCCAGCGTTCCAGGATCGAGCTCGGCACTTTCCGGCAGCTCCTCTACAGGACATGCTACTACCACAATCACGCCTCAACCAACCTCGAGCGGAGCCAGTATTCCAGGATCAAGCTCAGCACCTTCCAGCAGCTCCTCTGTAAGACATACCATCACCACAACATCTCGAGCAACCCCAACAAAGACCTCTTCTACCCCCGTCACCGTCACCCCTTTCACAACAACCCAGTCCAACGGTGAGGTCGTCTCCTGCGCTTCCTACACCTACTACAACAACCACGTCCAATGCGCGGGGTCGACCGCCATAGTTTCCACCGTTGCATCCATCGCTTCCGCCTACGCCTCCGCCTCCTCCGCATCAGCTGCCTCTGCCGCCGCAGTAGTCTCCGCCCTCGGGCCATCGAGTCCGCCGCTTCCGCCGCCTCCGCCTCCTCCGCCTCCGCCGCATCCGCTGCCTCTGCCGCCGCAGAAGCCTCCGCCGTCTGGGCCATCGAGGCCGCCGTCCCCTCTGCAAGCTGCCAGATACTTGAAGACGACGGCTTCGGGGACTCGGTCTTTGAAGTCTACGGCATCAACGGCTGGGCTGGCAACGGCGTAGAGCTGTTCGTGCAAGAAAAGGGATGCGGCCTCATCTCCGGGTACGAGTTCCACACCGACGGCGAGGCCGAGTTCAAGGGGGTGATGCGCAACACGCAGTACGCGTTCTTTGGCCTGAGCTTCTTCAAGGGCGGATGCGTGGAGCGCGCAGTGCACTCGGCAGGGGGGCCGGAGCCCGGTAATGGGCCGTTCCAGATCGCGTGCCAGCATGGCCCGCCCGAAGGCCTGAATGAGACGCAGCGAAATGCCGTGACGAGGGTGCGGGGCGCGCAGGTGAAACTCGTCGAGGCGGTTGCGAATGGAACGCTGCCCGCTGATCAGGAGTCTGTGCGAACTAATGGCGAGAATGCAAGCCAGCCGGATCCAGAGCTCGTGGCGAGCGCGAGGGCGGCGCTGCCTCATCTGCTCCAGCAGGCGAGCTCAACACCGACTCCGTCTCCGTCATCGTGAGAGGGGCGTAGTTACCTCCTGATGTAGTAAAAAAATGTTGTCTCACATGGATTCTTCGATTTTCACCATGTTGACATGTCTGTATAAGTATATCATCCAAAGATAGAGTGCCAAGAATAGCTTATGTACAGTACAATGGAAATAAGTAGAATCATATTAGCAATGAGCTGTGTTCAAGTCTGATATGAAATGTATGCTGTCATGAATGAGGTAATGAACTAACCAACCTGTGCAGGGATGCCGGGAATCCATTCAAGGGGAAAAAAAGAAAACTTTTTCAAAAGGGACCTGAAATGCGAATGAAGAAGAAACATGACACGACATGACATAACATGACTTGGGGAATGATAGAATATCATACAGAACCTTGCCGACAGCCACAGCCACAGCCATAGTCATAAATAACATATTTGTTCACTCACTCACTCACTCACTCCTCTTTGGTATCAGACACTTCTTCTTTCTTCGTGTCTGACTCTTTATTATTATCGCAATCCGGTTCCGTCTTCTGCGCTTCAGCTTCTTCTATCGGCCTGTTTTTGGAACCCCTCGTCGTGCTCCGCGTGGCGTTTGTAGAAATACGAATACGACGAATTCCCGCCCGCGGCCGCAGTCGTCGGGCGCAGCTCGGGCGAGAGACGGTCCAGAATGGTCGCTTCGAGGCGTTTGATGGACCGCTCGTTGGAGCCGAGCTTGTTCCAGACGGAGATGAGGTGGGAGTTAAAGCGGACGGAGGTGGAGACGCCTAGGACATGGTCGTGTTCTGTGCCAGAAAATAAATTGTTAGTACTAGACTGGCCAAGGTAGATAGATACATAGGTAGAGAGGGAACGACAAGACGAACCACTCTCAAGAGCAGCCTGGAACTCATTCGCCATGCACAGGATGGCAATCTCGTGGAAGAAGGCCTGGCTCTTGGCCTTGGGGACGCGGAACGTCCAGCATCCGCCATTGCGGTTCTCCGGGTCGTCCGGGACGGGCTTCACGCCCTTGCGGAAGATATGCACCGAGTCGCGCAGCCGGATCTTGTCCCAGGGGTAGTTGTTGTAGACGCGGTAGAAGGTCGCGATGTCGGCGACGTCTTCGTGTAGGACGTACAGTCTGTTATTGTTGTTGGAGTCGCAATGCTTGTCGAACCACACCGTCCAGCGGTACTGGAACGGTAACGGGCGTAGTTTGCCGATGATGTTCTGGTGTAGCGACTTGCGCATCGCGGCGATTGAGCCATTGTCATTGCTGTTGCGGCTGCCGCTGCCGCTGTTGACCGTCTTCTCCTCGTTGACGAGGGATTCGCGGCCGTTGACCTGGATGGTGGGCTTGCTCATGATGCAGCGGTTTTGGTCAAGTCTGGTTATGGAGTCGTCTAGCCGGGCTCTCGTTTCCTGCAGCGCTGCTGTGAGCGACGACATTTCGAAAGAGGAAGTTTATGAGTGATGAAATCAAAATAGATGCTGTAAGTTGGAATGGAGGTTTCTGATGGTTGTGGAGAGCTATGAGATAAAACAAGCAAGAAATGTGCATTCACAGATGTGGGGATTGTAAAGTGAATGACTAGAACAATAGCTCTGATGATCTATTCACAGAAGACATGAATAATCCACCATCTGCTCAAGCATCATATCATAATTGCCTGATAGATGGTCATGAAGAACAATAGTCTAGTTGATAACAAAGTAGTATATTATATCACTGCAGTCAGGAGCATGGCCAAGAGTGCCAAGACAAAAAGAAACGAAGAAACAACGTGATATATATCTGGAAATGCGATGTTGAATAATATCACTTACCCTTGGCGGTATATAAATAATATCGCAATTATGTACTTCAGTCTGGAAGATATCCGGCCCTGCCGTCCCAAGTCCACGAGAATAACGATTAAAGAATGAATGACGATGAACGATATGATCAATACCGCAGAGACAGAGGAGATACGACTCACAGAACCCCGAAGAACACGGAGTGGACGTTGATGTCTCCCCTCGCTCGGGGAGAGACATGAAACAGGCAGTCACACAGCGATCGAGGCGATTGGCTGCCCGCGTTAAGCTCCCGCTCAGCCAGCGCGAGGCAGGCCAGTCGCTGCCCGTGCCCGTCCGCTCCACTCCCGCAGCCGAAACCGCGACTGCACGCCGGTCAGACAGTTCTCCCATGATCTCCCCCTCCAGCGGCAACCATGGCCAGGAAGCGTGGCCACGATGAGCTGGCATTGGCTTCGACGCCCGTCGTCTCCCCGGCGAAGCGGTCGCGCACGACCCCGCCGGACGGTTTAGAGACGGAGCCTGACGGTGGTGCTGATGCTGCCGATCTCGCCGCGGAGACGAAGACGGAGACCAGCTCTGACTCCGACACAACCAGCAGCAGCTCGCTCAGCTCGGAGGAGGAGGAGCTTTCCAGCGAAGAAGAGGAAGATGAAGAAGAGGATGACGATGATGAGGAAGACGAAAGCGACGAGGAGACCTCGTCTGAGAGCTCTTCATCATCCTCATCATCCTCCTCAGACGAGAACGACGATGAAACCGACCTAGAGAATCCAGCAGCAACCAGCGCAGCCTTGAAGGGGACTGGCGACGCCAACAATAATGATAACGAACAAGAGGACGAGCCCATTCCGTTCGTGTCCGGACGACCCAAACCACGAATCCAGCGCGTGCAGAGGTCCGGCCTCCTCTCGCGCCTCTCGTCGTTCTTGCCGCGGCTAAAGGCCGCAAATGAAGATCTCGAGCGGGACATCGCCAGCGGAAGAGCGCAGGACGTGGTCGTGGACGATGTGAAGGATGATGAGGGACAGTATATTGAAATGGTACGTTGATGATGTCTTTTTTTCTTCCCTGGCCAATCATTGGACTTGCTTCATCAGGGTTGGTATTGGTATTGGTATGTATGGATTCTAAAGGATGATTTTTTTTACCTTCTTCGCGACAGAATTTGGGTTTGGGAGTTCTGGAAGAAAAGAAGAACAACGGCCACGATAGCGACAGTGAGAAGAACTTGGAAGAAGGCTCTGAGAAATCATCTACGGCAGCTCAAGAGGAGACCCATGTTCTGGATCGACTGATGGGCAACAGAGCCCGAGAGAAGAAGCAAAAACCAGGCATCGAGGAAGTAGACTGATGACGACGACGACGCCGCCGCCGCCGCATTCTACGCGATCCGATTCATTATCGCAATAATATATCAACAACTAATAATAATTAATGCTTTATTTAGTACATGGACAACCTCATGGGAACAGCCCAACATCAAAACAAATGCTGTGCTTGGGACAAGTCTGTAACCAGCTGGCTTGACCTGATTGAATTCATAATAACAATGAACCTCTACTACCTGCTGGTGCTAACTTCTTCAGCTCCTCTAAAGAGGTAGTATCATGATAGATACGCAATCCCCCCCTTTTCCCCCTCTCGTAGACTCATATGAAGTCAATATGGGGGGAAAGAAAAAAATTCCAAGATACCACGATGTATATATAAACAAAAAAAAAAAGTAACGTGGCACAAACAAATAAAAAAAGAAGTCTATACAACAAAAGCGGAAGAAAAAAAATTACAGTACAATGCCTGGAGAACTATATTTTTTTTTCTTTCCACACTGAACAAAACAGAGTACTTGTAACAAATACTCTTGTCCTCCAAACTGGCGACGAAACAAAAAAAATTTTTACTATGATACTTCCTTGACGCGGCAGGTCCAGCCTGAGTTTTGTTCCAGGAGAGGCAAGCTGAAAGATTAGGTAGTCAAGTTAGTTTACCAGATCGAAAAGTACCAAAGAGGAAAAAAAAAGGAGAAACAGAGTCGTCTTACCTCGCTCCCAGACACCAGCCAAGCTCATTGCCCTTGATCTTCTTCGCAATCTTCACCTCCCGAGACAGCGGCATCTCATACCCCGTATGCAGGAGCCCCAGCATGAAGTTGAGGTCCAGACACCACTCCGGACGGTCGCGCAGTGCTTCCAGAGCACCCTCGACGCCCTCGAAAACACCCCAGGTGTCTTCCCCGCCGCAGACGTTCTGCGTCAGACGGTGCAGCTCTTCCAATGTGAACGACTCGGGCATCCCGAGCGGCTTGGTCCGATCGTAGAAGTACGAAAAGATGTACACGTCTTCCTTGGCAAACGTCTTCTCCAGTGACGGCTGATGCACCCCGTTGAACGAGCACGGCGCCAGCTTGCACTCGGCATCCTTGTGCAGGATCTTCTCGGCCAGGCCGCGGCACTGTGCCGGTGCCGACAGTTCCTTGGGGCCCACCATCGTCACCGTGATCTCGGGGCCGAGGGGGTGGTCCTGGTCGAAGGTCAGATTCACCTGGCGCTCCATGCCAGGCCCAATGCATGGGTTCGGGATCGGCTGCTTGACCCAGGACAAATCCTTAGGACTCAAGGCCAGCTTGGCTTCCACGACAGCCTTGTGAATGGCCTCACGCGCCGCCATAAGACCGTAGCCGAGGTGAGAGTGCTGGTACAGCTCGAACTCGCGTCCACCGAATTGAAGGGAGTATTTGTGGTCTCCATCTGCCATTTTCTCGGGCATCCCGCCGGCCTTGCTGTTAAAATTCGGCTGGAAGACAATCTGGGTCGAACCACCACCCAGGTCGAAGACAGCTGCGGTAGGTGTCTCTTCAGGTCCTCCAATTTTACCAAGAAGATAGTTGGTCGTGATCCATGCATAGACGCCCTCATCCTTGCCGTCCATGATCTCGACACCGCCCTTCTCTCTTGAGACGACGGGGAAGGGGTAGACCGTCTCCAAACGGTGCCGTACTGCCTCCAAGATCTTCTCACTCATCTCCGGACCGAGCATTCTCAGACCGGCGGTCGCCTTCACTGCGATAGGCGAGCAGGCCTTGTACTCATCCGGGACAGTCCTCATGGCCACTTCCATTAGAGGGTCCAGGCTCCTGGCAGCGCCTTCAGCATCTTCCTTGTAGGAGCTGAGTCCCGATCCGCCCTTCTTCTTCTCAGTCATCTGGAACTCCTCATGCTCGAGTTCCGGAGCGGGGCCGCAGTTGTTGAATCGATACACATGAATCCGAGATCCAGTGCTACCGGCATCAATCATCAATGCGTATTGGATCAGGGGTTTGGACGGGTCATGAGGCTTGGTGCACTTCGTAGTCACCGAAGAGGGAACGTTGGGTGGTTGCTCTAGAGACCTTCGTCAAACCCATTGTGTCTGCGCCCCAATGGAGGACAACTTACCCTTAACAAGCACCGGGACCGACCTTCTCGAGGATGAAACGTAGAGCAGCAACAGCAACACCGCAGTGACGATCGCACCCGTCTTGAAAATTCGCGATCTCTGAGACTGCGCCATCATGACGGAATTGCGACGGCTCGACGAAGTGTTCCTGGGCGACTTCTCGGAGTGTCTGGGGTTCTCAACGGAAGCCGCGGCGGCTTTGGAAGAGAGGGAAGCAGACCGTCTTCGGGGATTCGAAGAGAA
This sequence comes from Rasamsonia emersonii CBS 393.64, assembly GCF_000968595.1. Taxonomy (NCBI): domain Eukaryota; kingdom Fungi; phylum Ascomycota; class Eurotiomycetes; order Eurotiales; family Trichocomaceae; genus Rasamsonia; species Rasamsonia emersonii. The sequence goes on along the minus strand of NW_013562938.1, from coordinate 565 downwards.
GTCCGAATGATTCCAACCAATGTTCTGTCGGCTGTCAATCCCGGTTGACATGCGAGCAGAGGACAGCCGGTCGAAACGAGATTCGCCACTGCAGGCCCGGTCGCGGTGGAAATTCAACGAGGGTGAAGTCCAGCGGCCGGCATTGAATCCCCAGAGAGGACCGATCCGGCTCCAAGAGAGCAGTGAGCCTGCAGAAGGACGGAGGAAGTGAGGATCGCAAGGGAGGATGAAAATGGCTGAATCCCCGTGGGTTTGGCTGGCACTGGCCAAGGGGCTAGCAAATGACACGATTCGCAGCCAGCCATGCTGTGGCGCAGGAGGGCCGCTGTGGCGCGTGCGCCCGCTTGCAGCACGCGGAACCGCATTCGGCGTGGAGAGAGCCACAGCTTCTTCCAGTCGATTGTGCTGTGCTGTGCTTTTCTAAGAATTTCTCCTCTTCCCAATCCAGGCCTCCGCTGGCATATGCTAGGTGCTGGACACGACTAGCTGGTGTCAACGTTGCCTCCCTCGAGTCTCCTTCGTCGCGCAGCACCTCTCCCGCAGCGGCTTCACTTCAAGCATGAAG
>NW_013562939.1:0-36483 GCF_000968595.1 Rasamsonia emersonii CBS 393.64 | reverse complement strand
TTCGAGGCGTCCGTGGGTGCGGTGGTAATGGTTAAAACCTTCACATATCTCGTGATTGGGTTTTTAGGAGTGGTCGTGCTGTTGACGGTTTACTTGTTGTGTGCGTATCGAAACCGCATACTCCATCTTCCATACAGTCCCAATTCGATTGCCTCGATCCTTGGACTTGCGCGCCATCAAATGGAGCCGTTCTCTGTCTTTCGGTCTCTTGGATCTGCGGATGATGTTGTTTTCAAAAGGAGGCTCAAGGATGAACATTTCATGCTTCAAGTGCACGACCACGAGACTTGTTTAACCTCGAGTTTCCGAGCAGAAGCCCAGGATAGGGAATCGGTGGTTGAGGAGTCCGGTGTCGCTGATGCGAAACCTTGGCCATGGGAACTCCGTCGAGTTGTTGGGCTTATTTTTATTTTCATGCTGACTGGCATCATCGCTGCAGTTTGTGCACTGCGAGGCTTAATTCAACGCAACAATGGTGGGTAGATGGCATTGAATCTTCCAGGGCTCCTGCTAACACCGACGGCTAAAACAGGGCTCCCTTTGCCTTCCGGAAGCACCTTCCTCCAGCAGATCCTGCTCAACTTTATCCCCACCGCGCTCGGAACTCTCATGGAACCGTTCTGGACTGTCTTGAACAGGCTTCTCTGCATCATTCAGCCATTTATTGAACTGAATACAGGAGCAACCTCCGCTTCACAATCAATTTTGCTGGAGTATACGTCTGTCCCGCCTCAGTTGGTGATCTGGCGGGCGCTCAAGGCGAAGCATCTGCTTTTGGCTGCGGTATGTGCAGTAGCAGTTGCAGCAAATGTCTTGACAGTCGGCTTTAGCGGCCTTTTTGAAATAAGAAGTACCAATCTAGGAAATCTCATCTCGGTTGAGCAGACTGTGCTCCCGCAACTCGCACAGCCCAACGACACGGGTGTCTCTGGCAACCTGGGAGAGCCCCTGCAAATAATGCTCGCAAATGTTTCGCAAAACGTTGCTCTGGTCCCGTGGGTCTCTCCTGAATACTACTTTCTTCCAGTTTCGCTGCCAGCAAACACTTCAGTATCAACCTATGAGTTGTCGACCATCGGAATAGGTTCGCAACTGGACTGCCAGGAACTAAAAGAGTCGAATTCAGACTTTCTGTACCGTTTCATTTTGAGCCACGACGCTATGGAGGCGAACTTTACCGTTTTCCAGAAGTTGTCCGACGGTTCTCAGATCCGCTGTTTCTACCCGGTCGCCTTCACTGGTGATAACGATCCAGCGCCGTCGGAGGCGACTCAAATTTACCTTCGGGGTAATCCTGAAGGCAGGCAGGGCGTGGAAATGTTCATACAGCCAATTCCAGTGAAATCACGGCGACTCCACAGGAAAAATATGCGTGCCCACGAATGCTCATTGCAGGTTGGGTACGGTCTTCAATCACTCTTGGTGATAAATACTCCAACACCTTATATGGTCCAACGCGAAACGTCACTAGTTCGACACTCAATTCGACTTTCATGATGTGCAAGCCTCGTTTCCAGACTGCAAATTTCAGCGTGGTCACAGACCAGAGTGGACATGTCCTCAATTACACTCAGCTCGGGCCCTTGAGTGAAGAAGTCGAGGAACATCTGGCATCGGCGGTATGGAATGCCACGATGTTCCTAGTAGGCCAAGGGTCGGATACTCTTAGATGGCATAATGACACCATTGCCTCCGATTGGTTTAATGTGTTCTTGAAAAAGGTTTCGCGGTCAACCTCCATCATTGACCCCCTAACTCCTCCACCAGATTTCGCGACGACAGCTGATCTGGTAAGCCAAGTCTACCAGCAGCTCTTCGCAATCGTCCTGCAGGACAATCAAAAATATCTCATGCCGGCTCCTCCAGGATCCTTAATCATTGCCAATGAAATCGGTACGCAACAGAGGGTCTTCGTTTCCGATACTATGGTTTATATCGTCATCGTGATCCTAGCGTTAGATACGACCGTTGCCATAGTGCTCTACTCTCGACTCCCCAAACCTTTTCTCCATCGGATGCCGACGACTATCGCTGGGCTCCTCGCATATAGTACGGGCAGTCACCTGGCGCAGGATCTGGATATCCAAATGGCAGCTACCGCCGGTCGAAGTGGGATGCAAGAAGCTCTCAAGAAAAGGGGCAGCGTGTACGGATTTGGCAGATATATCGGCACAGATGGGGAAATCCACTTCGGCATTGATCGCCAGCCTTATCTCATTCCCCTGCGAGTTCAAGATTTGCCAAAGTGGTGGCAGCTGGTGACAAAAACCCCACTTTTCTTTAAGAAGCGGTCTTCACAATCCGATATGATTTAGAGTACACATTGTCGAAGCAAACGATAAAGATGATCTATTACGACTAAATACTAAAGCTCCTAGTTGATAAAACCAAAGACGACTAGGAAGATGATAATCACAGGAATAGACTGATTATCAGTCAGATCCTTGGGGGATTGATCAGTTCTCATTCTCTTTATCTCGGATGACCGTTTGCTTTACGGGTGGGACGATTTTGACACTGCGCTGACACATGCAAATCGACTACTATCCAGAAACAGCATCGCTTGCTGTCCCTACATTTAATGTGAGACAGCCTGACTCCGCAACGCATTACGAGTTCTACCTACGCAAGGATTTCATGAAGTACTTCAGTTTGGAGCAGGTCGCTTTTTTTTTTGATCCAAGAAGTTTGTTTTGTTTCAAGACGGTGGCCGAGCCGAACTTCTAGGATACATGTCAACATGCATGTGCAAGGCACGCTTTGCAAATCCTAGGAAAGACATCTTTCAAGAAAGTTGAAAATTTACATGAAATGAAAGGACAAAAGGGATACCAATAATCAAACCCACTGCAGTCATGCAGTTGGGCGCAAAAGAAGGAATGAATCACTTTCTCAGAACAGCACACCGACCCGCGGATAGAGCTGATCAGTTCTGAAGCTGGCTCGGAAGGTGAATGCGTCTCCGGTGCAGATGTGACACACTCGCGTCACGCTTCGTTGCAGCAATCTTAAGCTCGGTAGACTGGCCAGTCGTGCAAGCGGTTCCTTCGGCGAGTGACTCGACAGCAGACCAGACACCGCTGGCACAACGCTGGAAAGAGTTGCCTCCGATGCAGTTCCATTGGCCATCGGGGCTGCAAGGACCGCTGAGGGCGCCACTGCTGGACGAGGAGCCAGAGCTGGACGGGGTGCCCGAGGCACTGGGCGAAGCAGCAGAGCTGGAGGAGGGGGTGTTAGGCGACGCAGAAGTGGATGCAGCGGAGGGAGCAGCGATGGATGAAGCGCTGGTCGCGAACACACCGGGCGCTGCAGTCACAGTGGGCTGAATCCCGGCAGATACAGACACAGACACGATGGGAGTTGAAGAGGAGGCTGCAGGGGTGGAAGCCGCAGAGGAGGTGGCCGCAGGGGAGGTGCCAGCCGGAGCGCTACCACTTGGACCAGGGCCCGGACCGCCAGTGCAAGCAGGCTGACCCACAGGCTGGAGGTTGGAAGGGTCTCCATCGTATTCAACAGAGTCGCCAGGGTCCGGGAAGCGAATGTCAACGCCTTCCTTGGTCATGCAACCATTGATGTTGGCGACGAAGAGATCTGGGAAGTTGGTACGCTTAGAAAGGGAGGTCGACTGCTTCTCCTCGGTCGCATCGCGCTTGTTGCTGGGAGTTGAGCTTGCGGGCAGGACGTTGACTGGAGCACAGTTCATGTACATCTCACGGTTCCCAATTCGGTTGAACCAGGTCCAAGCCAGCGTGTAGCGACCTGGCTCAATGCCTTCGGGAATTTTGAACTGAAAGGTGCTTGCACCCGTGCTCATGGGACCACCATCCAGGTTACCGGGAACATTTGCAGGGCAGCCTCCTTCAATGGAATGAATGACCATCCATTTGGAATCCTTGGTAGGCTCCGCATCAGTCGTCAAACTGATCTGACAGGATCCACCACCGTGGGTGGCGCTCCCGTAGAAGTCGAGGGGATTGTTCTCGCCGATTGTCATGTTGTTCATCTCGGTAATGTCGTACACGCCCTTCCGCAGCTTGCAAGGGAAGTCTGAGCCATCAGCGGCCAAGGGAGAATTGTTGAGAGTGCTGACACCATATGGAATCGGGTTTCTCATGATCATATGGCCACTGACGGCGGACGCCGACAGCAAGGCTGCCGCGAGAGACGAGACGGAGAAGAGCATCGTGGAAGATTTCGCACACGTTCGACTTTCAAAAGAAGGTGCTTCTGTTTCGCTTTGGGTGTCTGACGCGTTCCGGACGTATCAGACGGGAAAGATTGGACGTTTGAAGACGGAGACGGAGACCTTGGCTGTTGAGAAGTTAGCAAGGATGGTTCAGCATGAAGATTGTTTGTCCTGAAAGGATATAACATGGCAGGTACTGCAAGACCGTGTGCCGTTGTCTGAGTTTCAGGGAGACATAGCCCAAAGAGGACAAACACGAAATGGAGAGAGGGCACTGCCAGGAAACAACAAAAGAGATCCTGTCATTACCTTTTGGACGTTGAAAGGAGGCGATCAAAGCTCTTGTTTTGGATTCAAACGTCACAAAAGTGGTGCTTTAAGGAACGAAGAGTCTGCCTCAGGCAGGACAAGCTGATGAAGAAAGGAAGGACAGGAATTGGCCTGCAAGAAGGAACGAAAAGGAAAGCCGAACTGTGAGCTGAAATCCGCCGAACCAGCGTGGGGAGGAAAAGAAGAGAGATGGGGGCACAGGAAGAGATGGGGTGTTTATATGGACTGGAAGGGGGGTAGGGCCGGCCGTTGTTTCAACCGAACTTGGCAGTAGAATTCACTACGGTCTACTCCATACAGGCGATTTACCACATGGGGGAACATGGTGGAGACCTGCAGAGCATTGACGCGAGAATTTTGTTCCTGGAAACATTTGTTCAATCGTTGGCAGCAGCCCCCGCTAAGATGGGACAGGTTACAGCGACTCAGACGACCGACAGCAACATGGATTGGACGAGTGAAGCGTGTGGCAAGAGGCCTGTTCGGGAAATACAAGTAACGTTTGGGCCAGCACCATGCACGGCACACGGAGAATACCGCCGTGGCGAACCATACAGAGACCACGACAGAGGCGGCGATCAGTGGAGGCAGGACGTTCTCCACAGCTGTTTCAGCGCGAGAGAAACAGATTTTCTCGAGAGTTTGAGCTTGTTGTTCAGTGCCTGACGGCTGAGGGGGAAAACCGATGGATTGGCGGGCATGAACAGGGCACAAAAGTTAATTTAGTCGCCGGCAGTTTCATTCGCCTGATTTGCGGAGACGCGTCCGCCCAATTTCCTTGCATTGATATCATCAAATGCCTCCATGGAGTACGAGCTACTCTGTAGGGAAAACAGCCGAAGAAGTGTCTTTACCGAATCCTTGCTTGAAGTTAGCCATCAGTAAGGGAGGTTTTTGCGAATTTCCTCGAATTTTCATTCCTTCTACAGAGCACTGCAGTCTCATGTACTGCGTGGCTGGATCAGGCAGTTTCTTCACCGCGGTTGTCGGCGATGAAGTGTGCAGGCGGAACCGTCCAATCGGGCCGGACCCCCTGGCAGTGGGGCTTAGCCGCAGATTCGTCCCTCTCGGAGATGGCGGACGACGCACGCTGATTGGACGGTCGCCAGATCTGCCCAGCCCCATGTCAGCTGAGATCGGCTGGGATTTGCCTGCCGGCGCCTATCGTGCGACCTAGCGCTGTCCCAGCCTGCAGGCGTGACTTGTCGAGGACAGGTGGCCGCCCTGTTGTCTTGCTCAGATCTTCGGTGCAAGGTCGCCAGTCGGAGGGCTCCGTCCAGGTCGTGATTCATTTTGCTGCCCTGACTTGTCCAGTCCATCATTTCCACATTGGTGCACTGCAGCCTGCGCTGGTGACTTGTCCAGCCAGCAGCGCCTTGGAACACGACACATCACAGCGACAGCTCAATCATCACGTAGAACTCGATATCCATGTGATGATTTGACACAACAACTATTATATGTCAGAACCGCATAGATAGCATGGTGAAAATAAAATTTCCTGCCTACCGCCTTATATCCCCACAGGATCAGTTAGCAGTGCGCCACAGAACTAAGGTTATTCTATCACCATCGTTAAGTTAGTAATTATGTCCTCGAACACGTCGTACCGCATACAGTACAGAGAACAGCATATCGTGATACAGCTCCCTCATCTGTATGAGAATTAATTAACCAGGCGTCTGATTTACTACCAGTTCACAACAAAAATTCATGTCGTACAGATCTGTGTAACAGTACTCCGTAAGGATTTTCTTACCCTTATCTATCGCCTGCCTTATCGATAAGGCGATGAAGATTAGTCACCCCACGGAGTAGTTAACTAGTTATAGTTAGTTATAAAACCCGATGATGGGTACTCCGTATTTTACCGGTAAAAAACAGTAATAAAACAAAGTTAAAACAGAACAGATGATGGAAGTGAAGCATTAGCGCCGTTTCAGGTTTTGATTACCAGGTGCCTGGGATGAATCAGAATCAGCATCAGAATTATGAACTTAGGTACTTTAGGTAGGTTATTCATCCCTTTCAAGGCTCGCGATCAGTCGCGTGGCACTACTACCAGGGCACTTTCACCGCTTTCCTTTTTCGCTCCTGCCGGTCAGCACTTCCACAAGTCCAGCGTATCGAATAGAATTAACTTAGGTACTGTACAGTACATATGTGCCCTATTATTGCTAATTCGTCGCCATCGATAGGTTAGGAGTTTCAGATTTTTTTTTTCGCCTTATGAATATTAACTACTCGACGGCCAACTTGGGATATTCAGATGACGTGTTTGAAACTGAGTAGCAGAAGCAAAAGCAAAAAAGCAAAAAGGCGGGTTTTAATTGATATTTGCTGACTGACTTGTTTGTTTGTTGGGTACCTACCTACCTACCTACATAGAGTCTAGAGGAAATGAGAAAGAAAAATCTTCAGAGTCATCTATCTACCCTAGGCACATATTTGTGTCGCCGTTGGTGTCCAACAACGTTAGGTAGGTAAGTAAGAAAAGGGGAAGAAATCAGGAGCAGTATCCTTACCTCCTCTTCTTGGCAGTTTCATATACAGAGTAGTAATAATATTAATATATGCCAGAAGGAATGAAACTGTGACAGCTTAATTAATTAATTGATAATTAAAATTGTTTAAAATTTATTAACAGTGGTCGGCTTGGCTTTATAGACATTATTAACTTGTGGCTCGTTGGATAAATTAACGCTCTGTACGGAGTAAGATAGGAGACGATCCAGAGCGTAGAAATATCGATGCAATCTGCTTTCAGCGTCCCGATCGATGCGAAGTTGGCCATAAAGTTGCTCCTGCAGTCGGCAAAATTGGCGACGAAGAAAGCGATACCCCAGGCCACGACAAAGGCGATCGTGACTCAGCTGATGATTATGAATGACCGGCTAACGAAGAAAATCCGGTGGTAAAAGAATATGATGAAGAGCTTGATCGTGGTCAGCGCCAGCATATGCAGACCGCTCATGGCAATTTTCAGCTGTATGTAGTATGGCGGTCAGCAGAAACCAAATTCATAGTATGAGGGACGTACTCGCCAGAACAGCTGCTGATCCCAGCCATCGTAGGTCGTCATTTCTGCAGGTTGCATCGGGCGCGACTGCGACCCCAGGGTGCCGGTTGCATGTCCTGGAGAGAAAGGGTGAGATGTAAATTTCTCCCTGGTGAGAGGCAGCTAGCTACCTATGATCCATGTGATGTTGATGCCGAGAACCAACAACTGCTGATTGTGAGTGAGGTGTTTCTCTTTCAGATGGATGGAACTGACCAAGGCAGGAAGACAGAGCCAGTCGTCGATTTTGAGATTATGTCTCTTCTGCAATCGAACCTTGAAGCGAGCAGCAACAGCAGTGATACTCAGGACTATAAACAAGATGCTGACGGCGAGCGTACTGCCTCGGTTGACATAATACATTCTCACAGGCCGGTCGAAGTCGTCGAAGGAACTTGATGAGATCGTGAGACTGACATCCCATATCGAAAGAAGTTGTCGAACGAAGGAAAGGCGATCTTCGAGAAAAGAGTCAGCTCCAAAGGGCCTCGGTGTTGCTTGTCAGCCGTTGTGTAACCACTATATTACTCCGGAGTATACGACACTCCCACTGCACGTGAAGTCTGCCCATCCACATGTTATACTCCGCTGGACAACTTGATATACGACCTCCTTCCCAAAAAGGAAATGACAACAACATCACATTAAGAGGAAGGACAAGGGGGGAGGTGACAAATAAAAAAAAGCTTCTGATAAATAAAAAAAAGCCTCTGATAAGAGGGTGCCGTCCCTCCCGCAGCACCCCCGCAGCTTGTTAGGTAACTGGGACTTTTATGTTTTTGGAGCCCTGAGGGATCGAACGCGTGGTGTTTTTGTTTTTGTTTTCTTGACAGTCTGTTTACCAGTCCTGCTACAGGTGCAGACCTAACCTCTCCACCATTACGCCCTACGTTCGTTGACAGGTAGAGGGAAAAAGGCATTATATGTGCCTTTGGGCTAAGGGGTGATTGGCCCAGGCTGCCTAGTCAGCAGACAGGAAGGGTGCAACAAGTGCAAAGGTGACAGATGATGCAAGAGAGACAAATGGTCAGGTGTTTGTTCGCTGCTACCAGCATGCTAACGGACAGACGCCAGATGAAATATTTACTCTTCGCCCCCAAAATGCGTGGCACATATGTTAAGACAGTTTTGTCCTGGTAGAGCTGAGAAACTAGAGTTTCACAGCAGTCGGAAGTGCATTCGAGGACGGTTCCATGCTACCTAAGTTAGATGTGCTTGCTGCTTTCAGAGGGCTCAGCAGAAAGCACCAACAATTCTGGTCCCCTGCTCTGGACTTCACCTGGTTGGTTTCTCTCTATAATCTCTAAATCTCCAACCTAATATCTTATCTAAGTCTTCTCTATACTGGAATCTGCTTAACGGTGGCAAAGGTTCAATGCAAAATTTTGGGATATAGGGTTATTTCGTCCGACCAGTTCAGAGCTCGACGTACGAACAGGCACTAACGCTCTAGACAGTTTGTTACGAGCTTAATATTTTAGTCAAACGGAGGAAGAAAAGAAAAAGAGATTCTGACCTCGCTGATTGAATTCATCGAGAAGGTAAGTAACTAAGATTACACAAGAAGTCTAATTAAGGTATATGCTACATACCTCTAGTCCCAACTCGCATCTGGAGGCTGGTCCATTCATTTGGTATTAAAAAAAGGCTGTGTATTTTGCCTTATCCACTTCTTCCAATATCTAGTCCTAATGGACATCATGTATTTCCAAGCCTTTGGCTACTGAATTATAATATATCCTAATATAAATCAGAAATATCAGTGGAAGTGGTTAAATGGTCATAAGGAACTCAACTAGGCCGTATTTCTTCCATTGTATTCTTGTCTTAGTTAAACATGCATTAGTTGAGCCGGTTAGAGGGTCAATATAAAACACACTCCCTGTTGCTTCAGTGACAGCACAACTAATTGTATTAGACAGATCTTGTACGTATAGCTTGGTCTCTTGTGAATTTTTGCTCCTCGGCTGGCTGGCTGGTTGATTTGGGGAGTCTGATCCGGAGGGTCAGACACTTGTTGAACATGATATGCTTTGGAATTTTTTTTCCTGAAGAAAAAGGACGAACTATCACTTCTGACACTTATAGGGATATAAGTGAAGTTTGCTAGCATTAGGCAGTCACTTGAAGCAGGCCAATAAGCTAATTAGGCATAGCATGGACTTCCTCGTGGAATGAAAACTCTCTTGCGATTTCCTTAGATTTAGTTCTGATAACCGGGATGACCCTAGTCTTATACATATCTTTTCCATGAATTCAACAAGTGAAGTCAGAATCTCTGTTCCCCCCCCCCTCCCCCGCCCGGAGGCTAAAGCAGAAAGTAACTTGGGCAATCTATTCTACTGCTGCATGGCTTCAGAGTCTACTGTATGTGAATAATATTTATCCATTGGCAGAAAAGAATACCCCAATTCTGCAATGAAACGATTAACTCTAGACCAATTGCCCTACTCTATCCCCAATGTCGCATTCCTTCATCATTCAATCTTCATATCGTCTATCCTATCTCCTCCCTACCCCATAACCCCCACTATGGCCGCAACCACTGTCGCCAACACTGCAGCAAACACAGCCGCAGGCCACATTAGCGTCCCCAGCATCGCCATACTAGTCAATGTGGCAAAGATGCCTCCCGCGGGAGTGAAGCCGCCATACATGAGAGATTGGAAGGCTGCGGCTAGGGAGCCTGTCACTCGAAAGAGAATAGGAATATGCTTGTTAGCCAAGGTTAAGCAGGAAGGCAGGAAGGGGGTTGCATCTTTTTTTTGTTGGGGGGTTAGTTTCAACCATACCAGCAACAATCCCCGCGGGCCCAAAACCCAGAGAGAGAATGAAGAACATGACGACGGTAAACGTTATAGCCCATGCGATTATGATGGCGAGGATGTCTAAGCAGAAGGAGTAATAGTAAGTATGACTTGAGCTTAGACCAACACATACAGAAAGAAAGAAAAAGGAGAAGATCTTACGAGGTTGAGCTACCCACTCCATCAACTCTGACCAGCGCTGCTCTATCCAGCTGGCTATTCCACTTCCATCTCCATCTCCTCTGTAGTAGGTACTAGGGTTGATATTGATGCTGCTGCTGATAAGTGACCATGCTGGAAAGCACTCCACGAGGAACTGGTTGATGGCTGCGGGGAGGCTGCCTGCGCGGGTGAAGTTGGTGCTTGCGAGGACGATGTTTGGGATGTGCATTGTGCCTTGTATTGTATCTTTTGTTGTGTGTGTGTGTGTGTGTGTGTGTGTTTGGAGTGGATGCTCCTGATTTTGGTGTCGAATGCTGCTGGCCTGGTCAGTGGACTGATCCAGATAGATTAGGTAGGTAGAAATAAATGGATGGTGAACAAGCGACGAGAGAGTAAGTAGGTATGTAGTGTAAGGAAATATATGGTTGTCTCGAAGAAAAGTCTCCTTTGAGGCAGCTGCTGGCTGACTTTCTTTCAGGCCAGGCGCGTCTGGTGAGAGCATAGATAATATTGCCCCTCTTCTGTCTTTTATTTAAAATAGGGCTTCTGTTCATGCACCACCCCCCAACAGGAAACAAGACTACAGCTAGAGCCAGTCGTAAGGCAAACTCGTTAACAAGCGACAAATTTATATTATACGGCGGCTAGAGGTCCAATCTGCATGCACAAATACCTACTTTGTAAACCAGCCAACCAACCAACCAACACAACACGTCTTATCATTAGGCTATGCAAGAAGCAGCTAATTTAGTAAAACACATTTTAGTTTTAGTATTTAAATAGCAGTGAAAAGCCTAACACTTAACTCTACATACGTAAATATATTTTCCTTGTTGTTCCCATCATAGGGCAGACAAGAAATCAGCCTCATAACTACCTGTATGTACATGCCTAGGAGTTAAACTCTGTAATTATTGTAAAATAAAATCCCAGCGCGGACGGGAGCAGGTAATACATATTACCACCCTGCATGGATCTCTCTTAGTCTATCAGATATGTGTATTGCGACCATTGGTTCCAAGTCGAGGTTCCAGTCCGGATTTGAATAGGTACTACCTAGGTAGACGGAGACGAGACTGCGAATCTGCGAATTTCTCTCGAGGAATATATATATACGTACTCGCATCAGCTTTCTGGCGTGATAGGGATTCATTTATCCATTGTGATGGTTTTGTTTCATTTTCAAGGCTGCGCTGCGCCTAGGTATGTATGTAGCTGGATGACGAGATGAGTAGATACTTTGTCCAAAGTCTATACAGCAGATTATGAAGGTATTCAGCCCAATCAGGGTAGCTGGCTACCTATGTATAGTGTATGGACAGTGATGGCGCGATCATATTCTATCTATCTACGTCATCTATCTATATACAGACCACAGTCTTAAAAAATAAGCAAGTTCGACCGGAAAAGGTCCTGAGAAAACGCCAGAAGTAAGATACCATATCGTGTTAAAGAGTTTCTCCTGCACTCATAACAGTGATGAATTCCTTGAACAAGAATTCTGGGGAGTCAGTTTGGAGGATATTTTCTGTGCTTTTTTCCCCTCCGATGTCTATAGTTTGTGGATCTCTGAGTAGGTGCAATGCCCAGCGGACTTGAGTTTCTTGCTGGACCAGCCAGCAGTTTCGTCCATGCTTCCTTCAAGATGTCCCTCACTCACAGCTTATTGTAGTATTTGTGCTTGACGGGCAGTCAACTTGGGTATTTGCCAGCTGGTTGCTTGCGGAATCTATGCCGTGAACCAGCCAGTTGAGTACGTCGACTGCCCATTAGCAATTGTGTAGTTATGACCGTTTGACGCTGGATCAATGCAACGACCGCTGCGGTCGTAGCAATTCCAGGAATGCCAGGCGATAAATCCAGCCTTGGCCGTCGACACTAGTCATCATTTCTTACCCTTCTTCTTCCCCTTGTCATTCCCCGATCCTTCTTTCACAAAACCTCCCTTCACTAGCGCGTCCCTCCCTACGTTGTTGATGATCCGGAACCGATCCGGCCCCAGCTTGATGCCGCCATACCACCGCGACACCACCACCACGACGTCCCACACGTCCATCAGCTGCATCAGATGTAGCAGCCGACCTCCCGCAGCTGTCTCGCCGTCGTCGTCGCAGTCTTGAACAATAGTCTCCGCAGACGGGTCCGACGACTTCTTCTCCCGGATGCGCCACGCGCTGATATTGTGCGTCGCAGCCGCCACCCTCTTGTCCGTCGCGATGAGATGGTCCAGGAACGCCTCCGCCTGCGCCAGACTCGTGACATGCGCCGCCCTACCAAGAAAGACGGATTTCTTCTCCGTGACGACGTCCGACAGTACCCAGTCGGGCGGACTATCGATGCCAAATGTGTCCCGAAAAGACAGCGTTGCAAGCGAGTCTGCGACGGCCTGGGCTGAGTCTCCTCCAGCTGCCTCCTGACCGTCTAGCTTAGAATCATCGTTCCCGTCCTGGACTTGCTTCGCGCCGCCGCCTATACTCAATTCCTGAAATTTCTCATTCGCTTCGTTGATAACTTCGAACAGACAGACCTGTCCCGGCTGATGTGTGCGTCGCACAATATCCTCCAGCACATCGACGGCGATTCTGCCCTCACCCCGCGACGCCGTCGACGCGGTGCCGATGACGCGAGGCGGAGTCTCGGGATACTGCGCATCGAAGCCGACAATGAAGGACAGCTGAGGGTGGTTCGGGATCTGCAGTTTCACCGTCGTCGTCACGCCAGACACCACACCCGAACTGCCCAGGTCCAGGGTGGGAGGGGCATTGCTCTCGGACGACGTGCTGGTCACGTCGTCGATCGTGGTCGGGTCGAAGATGGCATTGATGGCTTCGATTTCTTCGGCGAGCTCCCTGTTCCGTAGTGACTCGAGAGAAGACATTTCTTTCGACGGAGTTGGGCCAGCGGCAGTAACGATCTTTCGACCGACCGGCCCGTCGCGTGTCCGATGGAATTGAATTGAATTGAATTTTCAGTCTTTCCCGGACAGTTCCTTTAAAACCTCGGTAGTCGAGTACATTAATTTATTAAAAGGAAAACAAAACCATAGAGAATATATACAAACAAACGAAAAATATGCTATCTCGTGATGGGCATGAATGTCGAGGAAAATGATGATAAATCACTCGGTCGGGGAGTTCTCTCGACCGTCGGAAGAATTCCGATCACCCCACCACGCGTTGACCGCCTTCCTGATCAGGTATTTAGCAGCATCACGACATCGCAGTGTTGACAGAGGAAAAGAAGAGAAGGGGGTAAACAAAATTTCAACTGGTATTGTTGTGGAATTTCTTAGACTGTTGGATGGCAATTGTCCGCCGGTGGTGCTGTATACAACTTATTTCAAGGAGCTGTTCAGAGATATCTCGATAGAGAACTGTCAAGAGAAGAATTTCCTGAGGATAATTATTTATGCGATAATTTCTAGTCCCAATGCTGTTGTCAGATATCAAACTACCTAACTCTCTCTACTAGGAGTACATAGGAGCAAAAAAATTGTGAGACGCGAGGCTTTGTTGACCAGGAACCTGCCACACCCTGTGGGGCGATATCGGTTCCCAAAAAGGAAACAATAATAACCACACCTCACCTCATCTAACCACACCACAGCCCACTACACCTCCCACACACCACATAACAAAGTGAGATACTCATAAAAAAAAGTCGACGAAAAGCTCACACTAGGGGTCCTCCCTCCCGGGACCCGCAGGTGCTACGAAAACCCCCACCTAGCTTTTGGCGGGCAGGAGTTTTACTGATCACCAGTCTATATTTTTTTTTTTGGAAATTTGGGGTCCCAAGGACACAGAAGGATTCGAACCACAAACCCAGGGCCGTTCATCGGATTGTTAATTTGTGTAAGAGACTTTAGGCTACTTAACCACTGCACCATCGCGGCCTGGGTTTGTTGATAGGGACAGAGAGAAGTGGAGTTAATATGGGGCTTTGGTCTAAGAGGGGGGAGGGGTGGTTGGACGAGGGGAGGTATGTACATAGGGGGAGGTACCCTCTTTGCCTGCTGAGTCAGTGGGCTTTGTTTACGAGTCTGTCGACTCGTTGGCTACCTGAGATCTACTATTAACCTGTTATGCACCACTCCATTTACAGTCCTTTCGCACTCAATACCTGACACGACCTTTTGGATTAGATTAAGACAGTCTGTGTTAGATTATCATATTATCATATTATATAACAAAAATATCCAAGGTATGCTCTCGCATCGCGCATATGTCAAATATCCGAGACACTAAAGAGACAGGCTTGCGATATCCGGAAGAGGTTGCTCGAGTTCTTTGATGTCGTCGAAATCCTTCAGCTGCCAAAACGCCCGGAATCCAGCAACAAGATGCCGAGCAGTGTCAGCCACCTGGTCCGTTTCCATGGGCGCAAAGCACAGCCGGAAGTACTGGTACGCAGTCTCGTAGACCTCCTGCGTGGGAGCGAAAATCAGCCCCGGCGACACCAGGGACAAGAATGGTTTCTTCATCAGGAAATGCCACAGGGCGGTGCAGACCTTCTCTGGCCCGTACCTCAACAGCAGCGGGTGAGTGTCAACACGGATCTTGATCCACACAAACATGCCAGCCATCGGCCAGACAAAGTCGTACATGGGCACTTTGTTGATCACTTCCCACTCGCTTAATTCCTCATCTGTGCCTCGCTGTGCAGCGGACGCCCGATCGACAATAACATACTTGCCCTCTTCGAGGATGAGGCACATGTCTCTCATGCGGCGCTCATATTCTCCACGCAGGCCTTCAAGCCACCGGACCCAGCCGTCCATCTGCCAGCCAGCATCGCTGCTGGAACTGTTTTCATGGGACGTGCCCTGCTTTGCCTGGCCAAGGAGGACTTCTGCGACCAGCGCCTGGACAAAACCAGACGGCTGCTGGGTCGTTGACTCAGTGATCCGCAGGATTCTCTCGATAATGGCAGGCTGTGCAGTGACCCATCCCAGACGACAGCCTGGCGCAATAGTCTTGGAGAATGTATCCAGACGCACAACACGCCCGTCGGTGTCGATTGACAGATAGGACGGAACGAGGGAGTCCAGAAACTTGTATCCAGAGGACCGTCCATGCAAGTTATAATTACGTGTGAATAGATCCGGCACTGATTCCCCGCGGTACTGCGCGGCTAAACGACAGGCGGAAGGATACTGGAGATTCCAGTATGGCTCATCTTCGATGATGATAATGTCATACTTTTTGCAAAGCGCATATATCTCCTTGCGACGCTCCACAGACATGGTCGTCCCCGTCGGATTTTGACCCGTCCTGATAGCCAGTCAGGTTGATGTCATTTTTATCTGGTCAGGAACTCCACTCACGTTACAGTGTACATCAGGTGCGGCCGTCGTCCTCTGCTATAATCCCAATTTTCCAGCACGTCCGCCAACCCACCTGGCCCGGACGCCGTCATCCCCTGTTCATCGATCGCCACTGGCACTACATTGAGGCCCCGCGGTTTCACGGTCTGGATGGCCATCATGTACGCAAATTGCTCACAGAGGATGCCCTCTCTCTCATGAATCCAATCGCGCCCCTCGATCCATATGTTGCTGAACGTCTCGATGACTTTGGAGAATCCGTCGGTGGAGCCGCATGTCAAGATGACTTCCGGCCCATTGGCATATGGCACATTCGGATGGAGATGCTCGCGGGTGAATTGGCGGACGAAAGAGAGCAGCGGCGGATAACCCTCTGCGGTGCCATACTGCAACGCGGTGAGCAGGTCGATCTCTCGCTGAACGTTTTTCGTCTTGCTCTCCTTGGGCACTTTCACATGGTCCGCAGCCGGCTCGACGTTGTCCGAGGGATCGACTGGAGCGATGGGCGTCGGTTCGAAGCGATGCGGGTGTGCAACTGCGGCTTCGAGCGTGTCATAGGGAAAGTATGAGAAGTGCGGAAGGCCTGCTGGGTCAGCCACATCACAAACGTCCAGAGGAATCGCGTCTCACCTCCAGCCAAGTTGCGGATGCCCGGAATCTGGAAATACTTGTACAGGCCTTTGATGGAGCTCGCCTCGCGCTTTTTGGTCACATGGGAGAAGTGATGCGAGAGGTCCAACGGGGGCGGCAAGGCAGCTCCTTGCAGCGCAGGCAGCGGTTCTGATTCGGCAGCCATGGGGATCGGCGGAGCATCAATCTGCCAATGATCTAAGAATAGACGGGTAGCACAGTCATGCCACTGCTACAGGGCTTGTTTTCTGCGGGGGTAGGACAAGGGACGGAAAGGGAAATAGGGAAATAAAAATATACATATTGAAGGCACGAGGACAGCCTGGCGGAGGTTTTTCCTGGGGGACCGCCGGGGGATGCTTATCTCTGGCGATAACTCGCTATCTGCGAATCCGTTGGCAGGCGTCGGCTCCGGAGTCTCCGCATACCGGACGGGCCCACCTCGACGATGACAGGCGATAAGCTGGGACTGCACATGTCGTGTGTTTGACGACTTGTACTCCATATCTGGGGATGTTACCTCATCGATACAGGTACTACGTGAGTAAGTGCGGTTGAATTGGTAGACATGCCAGCCTAGAGCGTTTTCGCTGTACCTCCCCACGCTGAGGAACTCGTATCACCGGACAGGCTACGGAGTAATAGATAACGGGTAGGATGGAATGCCGAGATGGACTCGATTCTGTAACTACACTCTCACAAATAACCTGCCTATCGAGTCCACACTCGATGCTCAGACACGAGCTGCTCCGACGTGTTCCTGTCTCGTCATGCGTGTGCTGGCATTGGGCATCGGCATTGGCTGAAACATCCTCGGCGCGGAACAATCGCCCACGGCCTATGACAGGCATTGACAGCTCCCCGCCTTTCTCTGCTGGGCCGACCCATCGGACGAATCGAGTGTCGTCCAGGCATGTCTTTTCTTCCATTGTCTGCCATTTCGTCTCTTCGACACGATGTGCTCTTCGATTTTTCTCTGACCTTCTTTCTGCGCCGACAGCTCGAGGCGGACATCCTGCTGTTCCGCAGCTTCCGATAGCATCGAGATCTGTGCCCCACCAGGGCAGCGGTAGTCGTACGCAGCATATCTCGTTGAAGCATCCTGTCCCCGCAAGGCTGGCCGTCAGCGCTTTCGGCCACAGCTATCCAATATGTACGAGGGAACGCGTGATGAAGAGCGAGGCATCTTCATCCCTCCTCCCTTGAGCGACGACGAGAGCAACGGCGAGCAGGATGCTGCGGCTGAGGCCCTCGCCGTCGATGGAGAGGAGCTGGGAGGCATCAGAACCACCTTTCGGTTTCCTGTCTGGCTACAGGAGTCATCCAAATCTTTTCGCTGGCGCTGGGTCCCTCTGCCCTTACGAAAGGCTGTCCGCGCGACAGCACGCTGGGTCAAAGGCCCCGATCCACCTCGAGATCTTCTCTTCAAGCCTCTGTTCCCCAGCATTCAAGAGCTGCCTGTCAAATACCTGAATCGCTTTTTCCCCAAACGGCGTCACAAAATCGCACTACTGCTCTTGCTCTATTTCAGCTGGTTTCTATCCTGGTTCTTAGTGTTGCTTCATTCGTCCTCGTCAGGTCACATTGAGGGCTACGGCAGGCCTCAGCCTATCTCTTGCTCAGCCAGTTACTGGTATGCAAATACACATAGCGTGCATTTGGACCAGCTGACTGATGATGGCAGGGCTTCTGGAAATCAATGCGGCCTTAACGGAAATGATTGCAGGCCTTTCAGTTCTTCCAAGTTCTCCTTTCGCTGTCCTGCAAACTGCAAATCCACGATCCTGCTGGAGCCGCATACTGTTGGAAACCAGACCCTCAATTACGAACCGCTGGTGGTTGGTGGTCCGACTCCGGACTCGTCTCTGCCGGGCATCTATCGGGCAGACAGTTTTATTTGCCAAGCGGCGATCCACGCCGGTGTGGTTTCGAATGCTGCTGGCGGCTGCGGCGTGGTGACGCTGGAAGGTGCTGCGCACTCGTACCCGTCCGTCTCACAGAATGGGTTGACATCAATTGGCTTCCCATCCACTTTTCCCAAGTCCTTCAGTTTCGTCCGCCTGTCTCCGTCGCAGGCCACTTGCCCGCAAGACCCGCGATGGCCTCTCCTGGGAATCACCGTCGCTGCCGTGGTGATCTTGTCGATCTTCACGACTTCCCCGCCGGTATTCTTCTTCAGTACCTTCTTCATCTTGATCCTTCATGTCGGCCTGGTGTCCGACCCGCCAAATCTTCCGACCCTGACAGACCTCTTCTCTTTGATGCTCTCTCGCCTCCTCCCTGCGTCGTTCATAGCATATGTACTCTATCTGTACTGCGCGCGCCCGCTCTTGACACGAGTCTCTTCCCCTACCTACCAACTGAGCAGGACAATTCTCTACTTGACCCCTGCGTTCATTGGGGCGTTGAACAACTACACCTTTGCGGTTTGGATTCCTCTGCAGCGTCTCACCCCGCATGACCTCCAAGAACAGCCCGGCGCGAAATTGGCGCTGGCCATCGTGGTCAGCATCATCATTTGCATCGCTCTTACTCAAGCGTGGTATATCCGCCTCGCAGGACTGATGCCACGCTATCTCAAAGTGTACCTGGCAATGGGTGCCATCCTTCTCGTTTTACTCCCTTTGCCGGGTCTGAGACTCCGAATCCATCACTACATTCTTGCCATGTTGCTAATGCCCGGCACTGCCATCCCCACACGGCCCTCGTTGATCTACCAAGGTCTGCTTCTTGGTCTCTTTGTCAACGGGGTCGCGAGGTGGGGGTTCGCCTCGATCATCGAGACCCCGGCAGCTCTTGGCGAGGATCCAAGGAGTCCCCGGGGGGGCTGGTGGGGTGCGACGAGTCCGAATATCACTGCGTCATCCGTCACCATTGAGCTGGAGGACGCGCCTCAGATCATGCATCACAAATACCGCGGCAACGGTAACATCACGATCGACCTGTGGGAACCGGAGCGGATGGCGGAACTAGGCGTGGACGGGGTGAGCGTGCTCGTCAACGACGTCGAACGCTGGCGCGGCTACCTAGACGAAGACCGCGAAGGCAAATTCACATGGCACCGCCACGGCCACCGCGGTCTCGAACTGGTATCCACAAACATCGACTTGAACAAGCCCAGCAGTACTGAAACTGCAGCAGACCACGACGCAGACGAACCAGAAGACTTATTCTTCCGCTTCGCATTCCTGCGCGGCGCAGAGGCCGGCCGATACGGCGGCGTAGGCGTCTGGACCAAAGACGGGAGCTGGATTCCGCCTCCTCCTCCGCCGCCTATGCCATGACATGACATGATGAACCAGACATCGATAGAATGAATGGATAGAGATAGAAATTCTTGCTCACATGAACTTGCTCACATGGACTTTTTTTGCCCTTTTTGGTTAATTGGTTGGATGGTTTTATAAGGCACACTTACACACAACGCACGGAGGGAGAAGGTCTGCTCTGCTCTGGTCTGCTCTGGTCTGGATGGATGGCTTTGGGATGGATGGATACGAAAAAGAAAAACAAAGCGGAGACTTCGGTTTTTTTTTTTTGGATTGTTTTTGGTTGGTTGATTGTTTATATATACCCTACCTAGATATGGATCAAGCAAGCCTGGACTCGATTCAATTCAATTTGATTCGATTGGAATTCGGATTCAAATTTTGCTGTATTATGCTTGGCTCTATTTTTATTGTCATAGTAATATCTTCATCTTCATGTCCGTTCTATGATTCTCAAAACAGTCAATTCTATAAGATGTGTATATCATGACTCTATATGGCTCTGACTCTGCTTTTGGAATATTTCATATATACATTCAACTGGCCTCAGACTACCGCTTTATGCCAATCACCGCAAGATTCCGCGGACTCTCCGCATAGTCAAAGACCGGCTCGACCCAGCACTCCTTGACGATGCCCGCCGGGATGTACTCGCGCAGGAACTGCCACCGGTCGACGACAATGATGGCCTCGACCACTGCCGCGCTGAACGCCATCAGGCTCCAGACGACGCTGAGGTTCTTCTTCGCGTGCATGTAGTCCCGGACGTACTGCTCCAGTTCTTCGGTCGTGAGTTCCTGGAGCAGCTTGGCGATCTTGTCGCCGTGCGTCGGGTCCCGCGTCAGTTTGGTCAGCGCTGCCTGCACATAGGCCGGGAAGGACGCGTATGCGGCCTTGCGCAGCGAGCCGACGATCAGAGGCGTCCCCGAGGGTCCGCCCTGCTCGGATTCACCGCTTGCAAGCTCTTCGAAACTCGCAGGGACGGTAGGCTTGGGGACGACGCCGTGGTCGAGGAGGACCCGTTGGAGCAGTGCGCGGTAGAAATGGCGGGTGAAGAAGGCTTCGCTGTCTTCTTTGCCCCAGTTGTATGGGGCTTGTACGGCCATCATCCGCGCGGTGATGTTCAGCTTGATCCCCGTCCCGCTGGCATGAGGATACTCCGCCAGACGCTTGGACATGGGAAAGCCGTGTGGATCATAGG
Source organism: Rasamsonia emersonii CBS 393.64 (assembly GCF_000968595.1). Lineage (NCBI taxonomy): Eukaryota > Fungi > Ascomycota > Eurotiomycetes > Eurotiales > Trichocomaceae > Rasamsonia > Rasamsonia emersonii. The sequence continues at coordinate 15,514 of NW_013562939.1, read as the reverse complement.
CGGTACCTGTGCTCTCCAGACGGGGATGTAGGGATCGAAGGACCGGAAGTTTCCAAGTGGCCGGGCCGAGTCTCTCGGTCATGAGATTGTAGCAGCAGCCGATCATGGCTACCGCGACAACCGACGGGTTCAGAACCAGCGATCTCACACCGTGATGGATGAGATTGCCGCACGAATGGAGAGAGACCACCATTACTCTCGCATCGTTGGCCTTTTGATCTTCACTGGTTACCTCTACTGTTGTTGAGTTTGCTCCTGCTTTTGAGTCCACCGATGAAGAAGGCTGGACGACGTGACGGATGATGGGCTCGAGATAGCCGTCCTGGATCTCATGCTCGATATAATGCATTGATCCTGTGAGCTGGATCTGATCGTCCTTGGCTCGTTCCCTGCGAATGCCATTGCGAGGATCCGGAGAGGGGCTCAGATCATCCGGGTCCAGATCAAGCTCGCTGAAAACATTGATCACTTTTACATCGTCCTCTTCCTCCCTTACCCCGTCTTCTGTGACATTTGGGCAGCAAGCTGAACCCGATGATTGCTGCGAACACGAACCAGGGTCGTTTTTGCTCGCTTCCTCTGAACGGGGTGGAGATGCATCCGAATTCCTGTATAGGGGTTTTGAGGTACTCCTTCTTGTTTCGCAGGACGAGTTTCTTCTCCGCCAGTTTCGCGTGGACGTCCATGTCTCGGGCTTCGCGGATATTGTCATGCACGCGCTCGATGGCAATCACGTGTCGATTGTACGGCGGACTGGCCAGCGTCCGTCCCAAGTAATTTTGGCCTGAGCCAAAGTCGACGATATGGGTGACGGGCTCCCCTCTGGTCTCAGCGACATCAGCGCACAGAGAGTCGACGTACTGGGAAAAGTTTGCGACCTCATGGAGCTTCTTTGTTTTCATGCCAACCGCGATGCGTCTCGGGATGGCCCTCTGCTTGGAAGAAACCTGGGGGGAGACGTCCCGTCTCAGACTCAGCCGTCGAATGTTTCGGATGTAATCCAGGAGGGACCTGGGAGGCAGCGGACCCCCTTTCCACGTCCGTTCCTGCTGCGGGTGCACATCTTCTGCCGTCGCATCGTCGTTGGGGCTGGACTCAAACTGGGAGAGATCCTCCCTCAGGAGGAGGTGGAGGATGTCCTGCACATCGTGCCTGTCGAAGAACAGCCGCCAGTCTTCCGGCAGCAGCGTCGTGTAGAGGTCGGGCTCGCGGGTCAGGAAATCGAGGATGTGAACCCCACCACACAGATTGATAAACAGGTGGGTCGACGTTGCGAACGAGAGCAGCGAGTCGACATAGGAATCCGCATCCTGCCACTCGTCGGCGAGCGGGAGGGGGGACGCGGGCGCCATATCTCATCGGAGGTGAGCAGCCCTGCAATAATGGACGACTAGCCCGCGCATGGTCTCTGGCACTGTCGAAGCTAGGATTCTGAGCTGGTCGAGTGCACTGTGCAGGCGTTCCTTCCTCTCTTATTCGCCGGTGGGGAAAAACTCAGGCTGCAGGCGCGGTTACGCGATTGGGCTTAGCGCGGGTCGGCCTTGGGCCTTTAGCGAGTTTATCGCGTGCAAGGTTATCGTCACGTGGGGGCCAGCACTGCCCCCTCGCTGGCGAATGAGAATCGTCTGCTGCTCGACGGCCTCGCTTTTTCCGGCGGTACTATTCTTCCCCCCGGCGTCGTGTTCGCTGTCTCTCCCAGGTCTGCCTACCACGCTGTGTACAGTACAGTACGGTACATACATTGTGCAGACTGCAGAGAGAGTCGGCCGATCGGCACGCCTAGCACGCTGCATGTCAGTCTTAGCTTCTAGAACGCGGGAGAAGACTCGGATCGAAAGCGAGCGCTGGGCTGGTTTGAAATCCGGCCAGGCAATCACATGTGACCGTGGGCTCTAGCGGAGGCCCAGCGCGAGGCTAAACCGGCGAGGATGCCCGTTTGGCTTGGCAAATTTTCCGGGCTCGACGCAGTGGGATGGCTGCGCGCCGGCAAATTAGCAGCAGTTCACGGCGCTCGTTCTCCAGATCGCTTGCTGGCGGTGCGCACACGTGAGGCCCGGCGAACGTTGTTTCAGTTAGGTTGCAAGCCCAGCCTGCCTGTGCGGAGCGCCCTGGGCCCGAATGGCGGCCATGCTGTCCCGACGCTCTCCTCCAACGGCTCCCTCGCTGCTTCCACCCTGGCCGCACCGCTCCAGGATGCTTCTCGCTGCAGAGCTGCAGGCAGTCGACTTGCCCTCGCTTCTCTCGGTTCATTAATATCAGCAGCCCTGACAAGTCCAGGTAAGAGAGCCCTCGCCCGTGGTCCCAGCTCCCGCCAGCAGAAAGGGCCCCCACGGCCATGTCGTGAAGACATCGTGAAAATCCAAAGTCTGTCGTGACCGGCCTAGTTGACAAAACTCGAGGCTTAAAAAGAGACGAGTCGACACGCCCCAGCGATGATTAAGAGATGCTCAAAAAACGATCGTCGTCATCGTCGTCGTCGTCCTCGTCCATATTCGGTGGCGTCCCCGATGTGCTCTTCCAGATCCTCAGCGTGAGCGATGCCTCCACCATCCCGGTCGTGTGCCGCCTCAACAGAGCGACCTACAATACGATCAAATGCAACGAGTCCATGATATGCAACTCCTACCTCCGCTATCATGACATCCCGCCCTTCGACCCCATTCTGATGATGGATCGCACGACGGGGAAACCGCAGCCCCTGACCATCCGCAATCTTCAGAAATTTCTCCATCGCCAGGATACGGCGCGGCGGCTGGCTTCCCGCATCGCGCGATCTGGCTGGGGAGCGTGGTGGGCGATCAAGGACACGGAAATGGACGATGAAGCTGACCTGTTCCGCCAGCGGGTGGAAAGAGGCCTGTATGTCATTCTCCATATGGCCGACATCGTTCGCGAAGTCGAGAGGATGAAGCTCCCCGCGGATAAGACGTGTCCCATTGCGCTCGGCGTCCATCGCAACCTCGTGTGCAACCGGTTACCATGCGCCTCGGAACCGCGCAAGAAGGGCGTGCTGGCGTTTGTGCGCCACATCCAGCATATCTACCGAGTGCTGGTGCGCAAGGCCCAGCATCGGGAAATTGGTAAGAGACGGTTGATCTTCCGGTCATTTCTGAACGAGGAGCAGGAGGTCGACTTCCACATCGCGCTGCAGATGCTGCGGCTGTTTCTGGATACCATTCTTTTCGCGCACAGCCCAGATGACGGCAATATCCAGATCGAGGACTGCAGTATCGTATGCTGGTTCCTCCTGCGACAACCGGCCCATGCCCTGTCTCGCATCTTCCTGGAGTTGCCCGATGCCAAATGCTGCAGCGTGGAGGATCGAGCGCGCAAGGACAACTTGGTGTGCAACTACGCGGCAGAGCTGAAGGAGTACTGGGACGCGTGGAATGGGGATAGGCATTTGGACTGCAAGCGGTGCGAGGCCTGGCTCCGCAGCTGGAGCGTGGACATGATCCTGAACGACCGTTTCGGACAGAAATACGACCGGCAGGCCCGAGAATGGGTGAAACAGATGCGCGGCGAAGGCGACTCGCTATCGCGAATGGATTGATCCGATCCTTAATTTGATACTCCTTTCCATTCGCTTTTCTCTTCTTTTCTTTCCTTTTCTTTTTTCTTGTCATCATCTGGGTGGGCATTTTAGCATTAAGGCGTGAGCGTGGGCGTTTGTGTCGAGCTGCGCTTTGATGCGCATGCTGAGTATTTAATTCGCTAGGATGGTGGACCTAGCATGTTTATACTACCGATTGCATGAGTGGTCACCAAGTCATTCCTTGAGAGAATTCCATTGAGGTGATTGTGATATATACATGTATCTATGGCGTATATATCTCCTCTAACCTCGACATCATATACTTGACTATTGAGTTAAATATTTGACTATTGAATTAAACATGTCAATAATTAAGAAATGACCCAGTTGAAATAGCTGGAAAGAGAAGTAAATTGGGGTGAACTTGTGGATATACGTTGTCTGTGCCCGTCCTAGTAAGGAGAGTGTATCCGCGTCTCCGGAGTACCGGACCCGGCCTAGACTTTAGTGGAACGTTGACAACCCAAGTGAGCGATGACGACCTCCAGTCGGTGTACTGTTCAACACAACACAACATCCACGATTCCATAAGGCAGAAATGCAGCTCTTTTTCATTCCTTGGAATACCCCTTTCTAATAGATTTCACTATTTCGTTTTTCTTCTATCTCGTTTTGTTCCTCAATAATCAACCATGAATCCATCCGAGTCGACAGACCCATTCCTTCAGGTCCAAGCGTATGTCTTCTCCTTGCCTCAACTTGACTGTCAACCCGTGGTTGAAAGTCCATCTCTCTATCCATCTACCATTTTGCTGATGACAAAAACGAAAATAGAGACGTCCTCGCAACGCTGCAGACAACCCGCCCCCTTTTCTCCTCCTACCTCCGCATCCGCTCCCTCGCAACATCACCATCCAACCCCGAACTCCAACAGGCCCGATCGGAGCTCGAGTCGACCCTGCAGGACCTCAGCGCCGATCTGGGCGACCTCGTCGAGAGCGTGCGCGCCATCGAGCATGACCCTTACCGGTATGGCCTCGAGTTGGACGAGGTGGAGCGACGACGGAAACTGGTCGAGGAGGTCGGGGCAGAGATCGAGTCGATGAAGACGGAGCTGCAGAAGCCTGTCGTTCCGACGACGTCTGATGCAGCTGCAGCTGCAGGAAAAACCGCAGCGGCAGGAACTTCAGCGTCAGGATTACCCAATCCGTCCGATTTCGACAACCTCCTCTCCCCCGATAGTGCCGGCCGGGGCGGCGCAGATGATTACTACGCTTCCTACGAGCAGCAGCGGCAGGCCGAGCTGATGCAGGCGCAGGACGAGCAGCTGGATGGCGTGTTCCGCACCGTGGGCAATCTGCGCCAGCAGGCGGATGTCATGGGACGAGAGCTTGAGGATCAGGCTGTGATGCTTGACGAGGTCGATACCCTGGCTGACCGCGTGGGAGGGAAGCTCTCGAGCGGAGTGAAGAAGATTAGACACATTGTGCGGAAGAATGAGGGTGAGTTTTCTCTCTGTGTCTTATTCTAAGCAAACAAAGCACTTTTTCAAGACTGCTAACGAAATGGTATAGATACATGGTCATCCTTCTGCATCGCCGTCCTCATCTTCGTCCTGGTCCTCCTATTAATCCTGGTGATTGTGCTATAATGTACAAACAAGAGAATATTTTAAAACGACTGAATCATGGCTGGATAGTGTGTGTTGTCGATCAATCAGGTCTTGACCTTCTTGCGAGGCCGCTCCTCGGCCTCCTCTTCTTCCTTTTCGTCACCCTCCTCATCCTCTTCGTCGTCCTCCAGACCCTCCAGTTCCTCGACGTCGGCGTCGGAGTCGAATTCATCGTCAGGGACCTCGTATGATTGGACTAGACGGATTAGAATCAGCTCTCCCGACAAGTCCGGAACGACTTACCATAGTATTTGAGGGCACCAGGCCAGAGGTCCTCTGCAATGGCGGTCGCCAACTCCTCGCCGTCTGGGAAGAGCTCTGCAGCTTCCAGGCTGTCCTCCTCCTCCTCGTCGTCCTCGTCGTCGTCATCGGCGTCTTCCTCGACCTCTTCGCCCTTCTCGATCTTGGCGAATCGCTCCTCCTCCTCCTTCTCTGCCTCCTTGGATTGCTCTGCGGTGACGTCGCGTCCGCGGTAGCCGAAGAAGGCGAAGAAGCTCATGCCGGCAGGGCTGCGCGAAGCCTTGGGGTCGTCGTCGTCGGCCTCCTCGTCCTCATCACCGGTCATGGCCTCGGCCTCGGCCTCTTGGATCTTCTTGACCAGGGTCTCGTACTCGGGGAGCTTGGTCCGGTCGACGGACTTGTCTTTCTGCTCGGCCTCGTAGAGGTCGCAGGCGGCGTCGAGCAAGCCCTTGGTGAGGTCCTGGCCCTCCTTCCAGTTGATACGGACGGGGTTGGAGACGTAGCCCTCCCAGGTGCGGCGCTTGCCCTTGGCAGTCTTGGTGACCTGCTTGCGCCAGTAGAAGTCCTTGACAAGCTGGGCGTTCTCGAAGTAGGGGTTCTCGTCATCGCCGGTGGCGAAGTCAAAGATGAGGCGCACGCTGCGCGGCTCGCCATTGCCGTTCTCGTCGAGCTCGAAGCGCTCGACGGTCAGGTTCTTGAGGCACTGGCCCAGGACAGCGGCGTCAGAAGGCAGGATGTACTCGTCGATCTCAGCGGGGGCGTTGGCGAAGACGCGGGGCCAGAAATCAGCGTCCTGCAATTCCTTGGATTTGATGAGGGCGTTGCGCTTTTCATAGAGGGGGCGCATCAGGGGGATCGTTTTGCGCACTGAAATCGTTAGATTAGCACATCGATCCATAACAACAATAGATAAACAAAAGCAATACATACTCTGCTCAACCTCCGCACGAACAAACTCCCGCTCCAACTGCGCAATCTTGCGCGCAGCCTCCTTGGGGATGGAAGGCGCTTCCTCGATGCGCTCAAAGAGCGACTTTCCTTCATTGCTATTGCTGCTGCCGTTGGCGGTGCCGTTGGTTTTGGTTTCGCCGTTGGCGGGCATTTTGAAAATCAAAAAATTAATTAATTGACTGATGGATTAAATTCAATTGATGGTTAGTAGGAAGTAAAAGTAAAGTGAGATGGAGAGTGTGATGATGAAAGAGAAAAAAAAATAAAAGAAAGGGGTAACGATAAAGGATGGGGGGTGTGATAAGTAAGACGACGCGAAAAAAAATTAATTTGCGCCGCGCCCGGCCGCGTTGCGTTGCGTTGCATTCTAAGTTTTCTTTTTTTTTGCTTTCGTCTTAGGTAATTACCTAGGCTACCTACCTACCTAGGCAGGCAGGTCTCCCGGAGTAATTACCTAAGGTAGGGCTGGCCAGACTACAGTTCCAGAGCAAAGCGACGGACGGGACGCTAATATTACCAGGAGGAGTTTAGCAGGTTAATTATTATGATTGAAGAGTTTGCTCACTTGGCTGTGTTTTTTATTTACCATTTTTTAAAATTTTTTTTTTCAAAAGGCTCTCCCCGAGCAACTGGTATGAGACTATGAGCGGCTGACGAGCCTGAAGGACGATTGGACGAGAGAAAAATGGCTGAATGGAGCGGTCATTCTTGGCAGGGCCAGTGATCCGCTTGCTGTATGGAGTACAGAGTACTGCAAAGTAAAAAGTTCTTCAGCGGTAGCTAGGTATAACATGTGATGATGTGACTGACTGATGTCAAGGTTCTAAGTGTGTATTCTTGATCTTTTTGTGTAATTAGTGACAGGCAGGTTGAATGAGTGTGTGCAAATATTCCCTAGTATAACCCCCTTATCCAAGCCTTCTCTCTCTCTCTGTCTTTTTTTTGTAAGAAATTTTCAGTCCAGCCTAGAGTATCCCCACCTTGTAGTCCCCAGCCCGGTACAGTATTCGCAAGCTTTATTTAATTCCATAGGTATGTCGTTGTCAGGTAGGTAGGCTGGCGCAGAAGAAAATCATCCAAGAAGGCCGTTCCGTTGCGCGCTGAATTGTGTTGATGCTGCTGAAACACAGAAGAAGTAAGTAAGCAAGTATATATAATTACTCTGAACAGGAGTTTTGCCAAAAAAACAAAGAAGGAAAGAAAATAAAAAACCTTAAACATACCTAACCAACATAAATCCAACGCGCCATACCTATGCACATATATATGTGCATACATAGGTATAGATTCAATTCAGGTGCAAACATGACAAGTCTTCTGGCACATAGTTCTTACAGCAGGTCCAGCCTTGGGATCATTGCAAACAGGGGCCCACTTCGGGCACGTTGGGCTATCGTCTGCGCAGTATTCCTTGCCAGCAGGAACAGTAATTGGAGCAGTGGTGGCAGAAGCCAGCAGAGCGGTTTGGACGAGGAGGAAGATGCCGAAGAAAGTACGCATTTTGATTATAGCAGAGGAAGAGGGCGTTTTCTTTCTTTCAGCAAGTAGAAGGAATGTGTTTGAGTTTGTTGTTCAATGAGCAATCTGAATGGAATGCGAAGTCTGGAATGTCGTGTTGTCCTTTTTATATGTATGTACTGGAGTACTCCGTACCGTACCTACAGTAGTGTCATTATTGAAAGAGTCAAACGCAGTAACACAAAGCAGTGGAGATAAATTGGAGACGTCAGGTACACAATGCTTACAGATCACTCGGGATAGCGATTATTATCATGAGTTTTGCATGGATAATCCAACTATGTACCTTACAGTCGTTACCTGTCTTAATATGTAGTGTAACCTGGTTATGCAGGCTAGCGTCGTTTGTGTTATACTATATTAGCTAGAGCACACTTAACAAAGAAATATTACTATGTACAGACTAGAAGAGAGCATTGACTGCTATGCAGGACCTTTTATCTGTCTGCTCTAGCTCTGTCTAGAGAGTACATACAGTTGGAGGCATTGACATGGACTGGCCCCAGGGATTTGTCTGCTGGGCGGCTGCAAGTATAGTTGTTATCATCTGCCATAGGTATGTGGATGTACTGTAACTAAGTATCTAAAATGTCTATTTTTGTCATTTTCTTAAAAAAATATATACATACTGTTGCACAACATATCTTGAAACCATATGGGTAGCTTTGAATAGAATAGGTCCTACTCGTGGTTACATGTTTGTTTTCAAAAGTAGCGCTGATAATCACGCATGTAATCTGCCTATAACCCTGTCTGTAATCTTGCATATAATCTTGCATCTAGATGGAATATTTGGAGTTCAAGTAGTAATATGCTTAGAATAATAATTAGAGATCTACACGTCAGGGGATCTGTCGCATTCAGCGATATTGATGGGCCATACCTTATGTCCATGCACGCGTGGAAGGTCCATCTTTGAAGCGCGTGGACTGTTATTTTATTACACTGAGGACTGACTGTAGCTAGTTTAGAAGGCGCTCCTTACACACTTGCTTGACAGCATAATGCATCAGAGCCCATATAGAAAATAAAAGCCTATATTATATGGCATAGGCCAGACGAGCAGAGCAAGTCGTTAGAGTAAAGCCTATACAGATCATATGCAACAAACGTGTTTTCTCATTTAAAACACTCTTAAACACAGAGAATATCCTAGACCCAGATCAAATTCCAGAAAAAAAAAACCACCCAGCCTAGACTTCCCAAGCCTAGAAGCAGACTATTTCCATTCCCAGTCACCAGTGCAGTAGGCATGGCATCGTGAAGGCCGTTCAATATTCAAGTAAAGCGCACTGCTGTGACAGAAGTTAGTATATGACCATACCCTGAACAATAGTCTAACAAGAAATATATTAAGTTCCTTTCCTTCGAGAAGCCCAATACATACTTAGAGAATATACCATACCCACACCTATATTTTTGAGGCATCCGGCAGGTACATTCTAGCAAACACCACAAGTCCTAGGACAATCCTTCCTTATCTGCTTCTCAGCATCAGGAGCGTTGCAAAGAGCAGCATATCTGATGCAGAGTATCGGGCTGATGTCGACGCAGTTCTCGTCAGCGGCGGGGTTGGCAGCAGGAACAGGAAAAGGGGCAGGGCTGGCTGAGGCAAGCAGAGCGGCTTGGAGGAGGAGAAAGGGACTCGTCAGGAGAGATCGCATTTTTGTTTGCTGTTGTTGATGATTTCTGACTGATTGATAGATAGTAGAGGTTGTCCTCCAATGAACGATGTGAATGAAGTCTGGAGGAAAATTCATTTGCATTGTTCTTTTTTCTTATTGCAAGGTTTGTTGCCCTTTTTATATGCGAAATACTGTACCCGGGACATTAACATTAACATCATTGTAGACAGGAACAAAGTAGCATCCAAACTGGGGTCGGGGGCAGGATCCAACACTGGAGTCTCCAGGTCCACTGTCGCTCGGCCAGATAATTACGCAGGTTAGCATTATTATAGAAGACAAAGAAATATGTACATACATGAATCGTCACTGCTGATCAGAGAGCAGATTCACTGCTATGTTGGACTTGGTTTTCTTCTCTATTGGCTCTGGCTCTGATTCTGGTCAGGCATTCATTCCTTCTTTGCTGGGGGCGACAGCATGTTTGATCCATCTATACACTAACTCTGAAGCATGTCTTGTCATTCGAAGTAATCAAAACAATGTACGGAGAGTATGGAGCAAGTGTATCTATCCCAGATGCAAAATCAACATCGTTGTGTTCACATACATACGGAGTACATCCTTCGTAGAAGCTATCAAGAGATATCTATAATCTATATTATATACAAACAATACATTTACAGTATGTTGGAATGTTAGGTAATCAACAAGGTTAACGACGGCCCTGCGCGTTGGGGGCCTTGGGGGGGCCAACAGAAGCCAACAGAAGAAGCATTTAGGGCAGATCTTCAGCAGATCTCCATATTGTTATATTGTTACAACTAGAAGGTATCTACACGAGGAATAATCGCCCCAGGAAGACGTCGGCTTTGACGTCACTTACAAAGTGCTCGCTGCTCTAACATTATACTTTCACCTTTCCTATATTTATGCCTTCTCCCATGCTATTTTTTTTCAGTTATTACTTAGCTTATAATAACTACTGTGATAGACTGTTTTGTTCACTAAGTATTACTCTCCTCCCTATTTCAATCATATATAAATACCTAGACTAGAAATACTCCTAGATTAGCTAGTTATCTACCATGCTTTCTAGAATTCTTTGGGCTCTTTATACTAAGTTTACTTTTATTACTATCTTATAAAACTTTTCTTTTAAGAAAAAAAATGATAAGTACTGTTACACCTAGTTCAATCTACATAATCACAATCGTATTTATTTCTTCCACTCAATCAGACCTGTTAGTTGAGCCAAGACGTCAGTCAGTAAGTTCAGTAATCAGTACTAGAAATCAAAGCCATCTATCTCAATCTCGATCTCAATATCAATCTTCTCCTTAAACGAATGGAATTATTGCGAAGTTAAGAAAAAGTCATGGCAGTGCCATCCGATGGGATGGATGAAAAAGAAAAAAAAGCAAAAGTCAAGCTGATTGATTGATTGATCGATCAACAACCTTCAATTATACATTCCTTTCTTTCATTCCTTTTCATTTTTTTTGTGCTTTTACTAAAAAAAAACAATTCTTTGACAAGAAAGAACCATAAGAATCATAAGAATCATAAGATGAGATAACGTTTCGCTTCGACTCTGAAACAAAACTCCTTCCTGGGCGTGAATTATCATAATATAATTTAATAAAAAAACACGACCCTCCTTAGGCAGTCAGTCGTCAGTCTTATTTTTTATGAAGAGAAAAAAAACAAAAAAATACAAAAAAAAAGGGCCTTATATATATATATGTCTGGTTATCCCTACATATTACTGCGTAAAACATCCAAATTCTCCTAGTCAGTCAGTCAGTCAGTCAGTCAGTCATATAATAAATAGTTCTTCTCATGTGCTCTCAGGTACTGTTGTACTGTCCTGTTGGACTGCACAAACAAAATATCGATGTTGTTGTCGATGTTCTTTGTCAACTAATTAGTTAATTGATAATTGAATTTGACCTAACCAATTAATTGAGTAAGTTAAGACAGGTACATTACATACAATATGTGTGTACAGATCAAGCCCAATTGATTATTGCTACTTACTTACTTAGGAAGATGACCTAGTCGTAGCTGATAGATAGCTATCAATTAAGTAGCTATATCTTCGAGGGAAAAAAAAAAGAATTTACTTATTCATTTATTTATTTAAAGTCATGACGCTTTTGTTTCATTTCTCTCTCTCTCTCTCTCTTCGTCATTAGTACTTTAGGTAGATAGTTAGACAGGACGGTCAAAATAAAAAAAAAGACATTGTAGAAAATTTTCCGCTGCCTGAATGAAAATTAAACAGATAGGCGTAAGTAACGATCAACTTTTTCTCGCTCTTTTTCTCTTTCTCTGTCTCTCGAACACAGCTCTCAAACACAGCTCTCACAATCGAGTCCATGCGTCATGATAAGCAGATAAATAGTCGGATAAATAATAAATCGACAGATCGATAAAAAAAAAGGACTTGGAAAGGCTTGGAATAATAAATTCGTGACGTGACGGCCGTAGCAGCATCATAAAAACATAGAAAAAAAAACACACTTTTGGTGGGCTGTTTGGCGGCCCGCTTAGTAAGCATAAGCACGGGGCAGGGATATGACGTACTGTCGTAGATGAGGTGAGGAGGGTCAGGTGAGGGAGGTGACGAGGATGACGATGGTGGGTATGGTTCAAGACAGCCAGACGAGACGCCGATGATGAGTTGAGAAGGTAGGATATGTCGATGCCCAAGATCAAATCATTCAACCCGAGTAAAAGAACACCATGCATGAAAGAAAGAAGGAAAAGATTACCTCGCGCCGACGACGCGCGATCATAACATCCAGTCCAGCCCGTTGGCCTCCTCTTCTACTGGAAAGACCTCCCTGGCATACTCCTCCATATCTCGCCAGCCCTGCCACAGTTGTCGTGCCTCGTCCGTTACCCGCTGCGAGACGACTCCTCCCGGCCCCTGCATCATGCCTGCCCCGGCGCCTTTCCCGTTCGCAGGCCCCAGTCCCTTCGGAGACCCGGCGGCAGGGGGGTTGAATTCCGGCTGAGGGAAGTACGGCGCCTCCAATTGCCCGAACAACACCTCAATACCCTCCAATTGCTCCTTGTACCCAGCTGGAATCGACACTTTGATCTCGATCTTGGGAACCCGGCGGTACACGCAGCGACGGCCCAGGGCCCGGCTGAAGGCGTTACAGACCTGCACGGGGGTGAGCGTCTCGAAGGTCAGAGCAATCCTGAGGAAATCCATTCGTTAGTTTTCGACAACCTCTTACAATCAAATACAGGCATGATACAGGCATTCCTACCGATGACCGTTCCACTTCTTCGGCCCATCCTTGAAGATCTGAAGCAGCGCCGGGCCGACATCGTGCTCCGCATCCAGCCACGGCAACGGAATGTCCGGGTTGAAAGGCGCGCGCCATTCAAAGCTGCCGTCCGGCTGCAGCTCCATCTGGAAGAGAGGGTACGGCAGACTGGTGAAGTTGTTGTTGTAGATACCGGCGTACACAAAGGTGGCTGGCAGCCCCAGCTGCCGGATGTAGTTTTCGACAGCGAACTTGGGCGCCCACAGCGGCAGACTCGGCCATGGCCCATGTACCGAGTGGTCCGGCATGCTGCTGTAGATGTAATGCGTGATGGTGCCGGCCCGCTTGGCAGCGTCGGCCAGCGCGCGGCCGATTTCCACCTCGTCGCCGGCCTGGGATACCGTGTTGATGAAGGCGAGGCTGGCCCCTTTGAAGAGCTGGTCCATGAGGGGCGTGTTGTTCATCAATGGGCCCTGGATCAATTCCACATTGGGCAAACTCTGCAGCTCGGCGGCGATGACGCCTTTGAGGGAATGCACCTGGCCCCGCACATAATATCCCACCGCGGAGGCGACGCGGATGAGCGACGCCGCCTGGCGGCCAGTGGCATTGACCACGGCGATGATCTTCCGGGGCTGTTGTGTCATTCGCAGGGGGTAAATTCGGAGAGAGGGTGAGGTTGAGGTAGAGAGGGTGAGGGAGAGAGATCGATCGAGGTCGAGGTCCTTGCGTCCGATATAGCTTATTTCCCCACTAGAAAGTAGGATCGAAAGACTGGGAGCGGAAGAGGAACTGTAGACAGCAGATGCGGCGAGAAATAAGAATAATGGACGGATGGTATCAGCAGCAGGGCGAATGCTGCAATCAGACGGTCACGTTCTCGTGCGTGCCAAAAGCTGATGGTGCAATTGTCCCAATCACGGCGTGACGAGATGGAGCATCCGCAGCTCCCAAGTGGAGATGGTCTGGATGGGTCCGGCAGCAGGCCTGGTGACTTGACCTCCAACGTGGCCAGCTCAGTGCTCGCAGAACCGTCGCGTGGCCGCAGCAGCAGCTGACAGGGCAGCAGAGTCAAGGTTGTTGTTCCTGATCGCAGCGGTGGACTTTTTTTTTTCTGGTTCCGAGATTCCACCCACTTCTGCAGAACCACAGGACGGCCGCCGGCAAGCTCAGGCAGTTTGGGGGAGGATTCTAGGCCGGCAGCAAGAACAGGCCGTGAGAAGTGCGATTTGCCAGGATAGAGACTGCGTGCGAGAAGGTTCTGGCTAAGGCAGATTGGCGCTAGGGACGTCTGGGGAAAGAGGGGGGGAGTGGATTGGACCTGGCGGCTCTAATACCCTCGATCGAAACGACGACGACGATGACGATGACAATGACAGTAACAATGGCAATGGCAGCGGAAATGACTGCCGTGATGACCTACCCTGCAGACGGATTTATTGCTGCGAGCAGTGCTCGAGGCGTGCTCCCGATCTCGGAGGGTCCTCAGGCTGGGATAGGATAGGGATGGCCAGCGCCTGCAAGGTGATTTTTCACGTCGAGTAACTCAGCAAAGGGAGCTCCCAGGCGGTCCACCGCTCGAGGCTCCTTTTGGTCCCAGGGTCGCAAGAGTCCACAGGCCGGAGCGGAGCGTTATGACATGTCGTTGCAGTTGTCCGCCATTGACCTGCTTTTCCTTTACGTAACCAGGAACAGGAAGGAGGGCTAGGGGCGGTCAATATCCGCTTGGGCGATCAGATCAAGAGTCGCCTCGACCGTGCGGCCGGCCCGCAGCCCTGGAGCAGACGTGATGGCGACAGCGGCGAGCGCGAAGGTGTGAGAGACGAGATCCTGGTCGCATTGGGCTCTGGCAGGTCCTTCTTGTACTCCGGAGTACTCCCCTCGCAGCGCGTCTGATAAAAAGATGTCAAGACAAGAATCAGCCCCGGCCAGCGGGACCAGACGCACCCCGTCCAGCAAGCACTCAGCCTGGAGCTTGTCTTGACGGTGGGGTAGATAGATAGATAGCGAGATAGAGAGAGATAGTAGATAGCCATGCCAGACCAGACCAGACCAGTGGCAGGCTGCTCTACAGAGGCCCTGGCCCTCTCCTGCCCCGCAAAAGCCGGACGCGCATCGAGCTGCCGGGGCGTATCATCTGCTGCTGCATTGGGAGTGACGACTGGAGAATATTCCAGTTCAGTTCGAACCTACTTGTTAAATTTTTTTTTCCCCTTCTCCTTTGATTTACCATTTTTCATCTACGCAGCAACGCCGGCAGAACTACTTATATGCGTGATGGAAGGCAACCCCCACGAGCACGTCGTCCAGCAGCTGCCCTCGCACTTGCCATTCAGCGTCTTTCGTGCCTGCCATCCCACGCTTCATCCAGCGACCATTATTCGCGGCTTCCTTTTCCCAACGCAGTCCTTTAAGGCAGGTGGGGCATGCCGGCAAATTTTGACGGCCCTAACCCGATCAGGCAATCAGTGGTCACGTTATACAGCCATCGCGACAAGCTTATGTCGATAGATCACCTGACCAGGACAAGAACAGACCGCTTATCTAGAAAAAAAAAAAGTTGTTCGACTGGTTCTACAACAGCCAGACCTGTGTGAAGAGAAGGAAGAAACTGATTCCATCACTGATTCATTAATATTAATTGTGTGTGTGTGTGTGTGTGTGTGTGTGTGTGTGTGTGTGTGTGTGT
>NW_013562940.1:0-14087 GCF_000968595.1 Rasamsonia emersonii CBS 393.64 | reverse complement strand
CGACCCAGCCACGGCGCACATCTCGGTGCATCTGCTGATCCCGGGCTGGACCTGGACGGGCCTGATGGGCAACGTCGGGCCGACGGACGAGAAGGATGTCGTCAACAAGCCCGCGGGTGCCTGGTATCCGAGCCAGGTGGCTGATTACTGTGCGCGCGCCCTCGAGAAGGGCTCGTTTTATATCGTGTGTCCTGACGGCGAGACGGATGCGGCGCTGGACCAGGCGCGCATGCGGTGGGGGAGCGACGATGTGATTGAGGGTCGGCCGGCGCTGTCGCGGTGGGAGGCTAGCTGGAAGGATCAAGCGGCGAAGTGGATTGAAGAGGAGGCGGCGAAAAGGAGGGCATCATAATGCGGCTTGAATGAAGCGGAGGAGACTAATATTGAGATTCGGTAGTATATATTTGTGTAAATGACAATTCATTTAAGCATTCAGCACTCTCAGGACGAACAGATAAACAAATAACGTCAAGAAAGCTTCTTTACCTGATAGTGTTATATCACATACTATATACCTCTAGAAAGCAAGATTTCATAGTAGAATTCTACAGATTAAGTCCTTATACTGGTCCAGGCTGAGAATTTTCCTCACTAACCAGATATATCAGACAGAAGAGGGTTGATAAATTTTAATGGATATTAAAAAATATAGTTAACAGAAAAAAAGATATAAAGTGTATTTTTTTTTGCTTTAAAAAAATATTTTAGTATACGATGACACGGTTAGCGGGGCGCCGGAAACGGCCGTCTACCAACCGCGCTCCTCCACCCGCTTCACTGCCTGCCCTCTTGGGATTGATCCCTCCCGATCTGGTTTAGCGCTTCCACATTCGGCATGGTGCGCCCTCTTGCCGCTTTCCCTACATCGCAACTCACTGAGGGCGCGCATATAAAGCTGATGTGCGTCCCTCTTAATCCCAAGTCCTTATTATTATTTATTATTCTTCCATTTTAGAGACCGTTTTTCAGTCAAAGACTATGCACGGTCTGCCTATTACCTAAGCAATAGGACTTAGTAGCGAGTGACTAAATACATGCAGAAATTGGTTAGGCTATAGTCCAGTCATCTGTGGTATCATTATTATTATTATTATTATTCTTCCATTTTAGAGAGCGTTTTTGTTACGCGCTGGGTCCAACCGTAGTCGTCGATACTTAACAGTGGTGGTTAGGGAAGGATCAAGGAGTCTTTCTGACTCTATGTCGTTCACGAGCACGCGACGGTCTAACTGACCCGGGTCTCCTCTCCTTGAGACAACGGCCTACCTGGCGAAGGGCTCTTCCTCGAACGACCTCTCACAAGTGTAAAAGGGGTCTTGCAGGGACACACAATAAGTAGAAGCTCTCCAAAGTAAGAATAACAACAACGACTAGGTCAGAGGCAACGCCTACTAGAGCTATACCGAAGTATACCACTAGTAGTAAGAAGTCTTACTGACCCCCAGAGTAAGTATCTTAGTAACGAGTTGTATTGGATGAATGAATTGAGCGCGAGTAAGGAAAGAACTAAATACATGACCAGAATTCTTCTTCCTTTTATAACCTTGTCATCATACTTCCTCATCATACCTTCCATCTGGTATATTCCTTTGGTAGATCATACCATCATACCAGTCCGTTCTTCTTGGTATACTGGTATACTGGTCACGTGATCTTGTGCTTGCCCTGTTGCTGCCTTGCGGGGTTTTAGTTTCATCCTGCATTGCTGTGTTGGACAGCGTCATTTCTTGTTGGTCCATAACACTACCTAGGCAGTAGGGCTTAGTAGCTAATATCTATATACAGGTGGGTTATGCTATAGACCAGTCAACAGTGGGAACCTTCTATGAGGGACAGAAATATCAGTAGTATAATATGAATGAAAAGTCAAGCAGGAACGTGCAAGAAAGATAGAGTGTCTAGCAGAAAGTTGCCAGCAGAAAGTTGCCAGCAGAGAGTAATTACGAACCGCAGCAAGAAGGGCCAGTGGCAATGCCTCCCTAAAAAAAAATAGATGTAATATGTAGCTCGCCATTCTCCAAGATGATTCGTTATTTCAGATGTAAGACGAGGACCTGGGAATTACGCCTCTGGGTTAGTTTCGCCCCTTCGGGCATGGTGCCCCCCGTAAGCCTGGCGGTAACACCGCCTTGCCGTCGCCCACACATAAGACTGCGACCTCTCGCTGTTCTAACCATGCCCCCTCCCACTCTTTCATTCTCCCGTCCTTTATTCTGTACCAGTCCCTTCATTTTTGTGGTTCGTCGCCATGCGTCGCCTGTCCGTCTCGTCGCCCGTCCTCCCGCGTCACGTGGCCCGGATCATAGTTGATCCGGCGTCGACCAGGAGCTGATCGCTAGGGGGTTTCGCCCACCTCGCTCTCACCACCTAAGGAGATATCAAGATAAGAAGAATATAGTGATTCTTAGGCTTCATTTCCATTCTTTCTCCTTCCAATGAGCTTTGGCTCGTAGCCAACAGAACTGACGAAGCTTTTTAATTTTATTCTGGATCTGTTTCCATGAGTATTACAGGCGGCTGGAGTAAGGGCTTCATTGGTCCTATCTGGAAATCATTTCCAGCAGACGGCTGTGGCGAAGAGACACTTCCGGCATTTGCTCTTGGTGGTAGCAGTTCTGAATGGTCTGCTGCATAGCTCTTTCCTCACAATTCTTGTTTACAGGGTATTTTATCAATCTTTCCTGCACGGTATTACACTAGGCCGGGTCCCAGGAACAGGTCCTTTGTTGTTGGAGGAATCTGTCACGTGCCTCACCGCCTGGGACGGGATTTCCCAGTTGATCCATTCGTCATCCACTCTATCTTGTTGCCTAGGCTATCCTCGAGGTCCCCAGGTTGGGATCCAACATCCACTTCGCAGTTTCCTTGCTTTGACTCGACTCACTAGCGATTACTAGCATAGGCGAAACCCACAGGGAAAATTGGAGTCATGAGTTATGTTCATATCTTCCGCGTCCAATCAACACTCTTGGCACCTGCCCGATTAATGGAAAGGCCTTAATCCTTCTTACTGTTTTCGTTCCTGTGATTCCAGGTCTTTTGCACAAGTTTCAAGCACCAATCATGTCTACTTGGCTTGGGAAAGTCACCAATTTCCTACCTCAATCAAGTTCACCTCCGCAACCATCAACTCGGCAAGACAATCAACGGGAAAAGAAGACAGTCCTTATGACTCTAGGAGGGTGTACCTTCACAAGTGCAAATGGACGATATAAATGTCCATGTGAAGTTGCGTCCTATATTTCGAGCACTGGAGCGATCGAAATGAACGCGTTATGCGCAGACTGTCAGCATTCTCTATCTGTGCATGCTGACTACGGTAACACTATTGTTCCCCTCGACTCATGGCGAGTTGGAATTCTGATGCTTGTTTATAGCACGACCTCATCTTTCAACTGCATTAGGCCATGGCCTTGCATCAGTGACATCATCTCCTCGCAAACAGCATTCTGCTTCCCAGTCATTGTGTTTCACGGAACATCCTGACCTATGCCCACGGCATCGAACCGTCGAGACACTTGCCCGTCTCCTTGATGAGAACATGGTGATGCATGTGCGAGGTACGCCTGCATCAGGGAAGTCAACTCTTGCGAGACTTCTATACCAGTTCCTCGCTGAGAAGCAAGAAGTTATACTCATGGATACCTGGGATAATAAGATGTCTGCGACAGAGTACCTCGCAAAGGAGTGTCGTGACCGCGGCTATATCGGGGTGCAGGCATCTGATATCCTAGCAAGTAACTTCGTCTTCATTATAGACGAAGCGCAGCAGACCTACGTCAATCCCCATCTGTGGTATAGCGTGATCAAGTTTCAGAGCCAGCGGCAAGCAGGCCCTCGTTTCTGCCTTTTCAGTTCTTATGGCAGCCCAACAATAGGTGCCCCTGACTACCCTGAAGCTACAACGCCGCCAGTCCTTTCCTTGAGCCAACGAGTCTCCCTCACAGTGTCTCGCAATTCAGACGCGCCAGATATCTGTCTTTTCTACAACTTGGCTGAGTATAAGGATGTCCTAGACAGATTTTGCAAGCATCCAGCTATCGAGTTTACACTTGATACAGACGTAAAAGATTATCTCTTCTCGCTGACAAATGGCCACCCTGGTGCAATCAGTTCAATTATGGTGTATATCCGTAATGTATGTGCAACATAACCTTTGGAAGTTCTAAATCGAGGACTTTTGCTAATAATATAGTTTCACCGATCTCATCTAAAACAACATCGCATATCGAAAATCACTCTGAAAGATATCCGGGATGCTTTAGACGACGACGATAAACTCTTCTCGTTCCTTGAAGTCCAGCCGGCTGGCAGGTCTCTGCCTTCAAAAACTATCCAACGCGGTGTTATCGATCCGAATGTTGTCTGCGTACTTCTCAATGTTCTGCGGGACGGGAGCGTCACGTTCAACAATGACGACCCGGGAATCGAAACTTGTTTCAGAAATGGCTGGGTGCATACTGAAGTAGTTGAGGGCGGCCAGGTGATTTGCATGTTCCCTTCAGCATTACACGCAAGGTAAAGAGATTTCTTTTCAATTCAGTTCAGGCTCTAATGTAGTCTTAGGTTCGTTGAACACTGCTACGGCCGACTCGATCCTGTCCCATTCCCATTTCAAAAATATCCAACCCTCCAAGATAAGTCTATCTTTATAGCTATGAGAGAGCAGAAAGACACAGCCTTGGACTCCATATTTGAAACCGTGGCCTTGAGCCGAGACGGTAAAGAAAAATAGAAGGGTGCTGAAAATGACCTCCAAAGGTGCCTTGTGGGGCGACACTGGAGGAAGCGCGAGGAGAGGTGACCAACGATGAGATGGTGGCCTACGCTGTGTCTAGCAGAGAGAGCTTGACGGGTGCAACTCAGTGTGCAGTCACTCTTCAGTCATGTGGTTATTCCTTACGGCGGCAAGACTGCCCTGGAAGGCGGGATGTGTAAATGACGCCGTGAACGGGCCTCACTGGCGGTCATTTTCGGCATCGATTTCTCAGGTACTTCTCAGGTACTCATATTCTAATTGTAAAAATGTGCAACTTGAAAGAGGCTCGTTTGAGCCTCCTGGATCTAATATCGGCTCCACACCACACAGCATGTGTCATTTACGTAGACTGAGGACGACTACGAGAAATCAACATCAAAGGCTCAGAACGGACTATAGAAGAGCTCTTTTCGTACTTTACATTCAACAAGCAAGAAGACTTCTACAGAAGACTATGTTAGCAATAAAATATATGGAGTTAGTAATAAAATGTTAGTCACCAGCAATAAAATGTCGGTAGTTAGCAGTCATACCATTAAATGGTAAAACAAAGAAGTAGGAAGGAATGGATCTTGGGATATGGCCAATGAAGAAAATGCCGCATGATGAACACAGACAATGTCTGCTTCGCTGGACGGCTGGTGGAGATAGACGACGCGTCAATGAGCATTGATTTGACTGATTAATGTGGTGTTGACGTTTTGGAGTACTCTTGTATTTTTGAGTGGGAGGTGCCAAGAACTGAAGACATTTTTGCATAAGTTATGCTAAATTATCTCCTCAATATGCGGGGCGACTAATCCTCCACAAGTTGTCCCAGGGGTGGCCCTGACTCCCTCATCCCATTTATGAAGTCGAATGCAACTAGGCTTCTTGTTCCACAACTGAGACAGTAAACAATCTATGCCTTACAGAACAAGGGGTAACTACATGAAGGAGAGAACATCTGGGAAGGTGATCAGGACTTCAAGTCCAAACACTAGTGCAGATCACAGTTAGTGCCAGTTCCTGATGAAAAAGTATCTGAAAGAACAGGCTGGAGTGATAAAAGGCGACGTGCTATCCAAGATGTTATTCATGGGGATATAGGGGAAGACTTTATCCATCCCTACCTGTATAAGGAAGAAGAATGCCTGATGCTGTAATGCAGGATACTCTGTGCAACCCTACCTGAGGGTATCGTCAAGGTGAACCATCCATGTTGGAAAGTACTATGTAGGTATCACAACATGAATCTACCCATCATTGATGCGTTATGCCTTCCTTGGAGTGTGGATGTCTCGTTTCCAATTGATAAGAGAAATTCCAGCGTTCTACCAGTGGGTTCCATCTGTCACTTCAAGGATGAGACTCTTCTACTCACCTATCTCATAATCCTCAAATCTGTCCTACGATTATGCAATTGCCCTGAAAGCTCATTTCTTAATGTAGGTCTGTACTCGTAGCCAAGTCCCTCTTTTTCTCTTTACACGTAGACACAGAAATCAGATTCAAACCTCTCCAAAGAAGATTGTCCATAACTTGGTTCAGAAAGTGCTCTCAGTGGAAGAAGAGGTGTGTTTGTAGTTATATGAACAGAGTAGTATGGACGCATTGTATACTGTCCTGATGCCTCAGGCTCATGGTTAATGACAATGTGGTCCAATTCAGTACTATACACACCTACATTTTCTACGCAAATGCTTGACATACAGAAAAGTCAACCTTCTTGACTATCAACTCGAAACATTCAATGGGAAGGGACGATGGCAATCAAAGTTCCACAGAAGAACAGACCTGTCCCTTTTGTGTCTGTCTAATGCGACCTCTCTATATGCTCCTTGCTCTTTCCCGCTGCGTGTATGAGATAAAAGATTAGTCTTCCCCCCTGAACACTTCTCAAAACACAGACTAATTCTAACTCTCTCTACAGGCTTTGTCATTCTTGCTCTCCACGCCACCAGTAGTCATTGGAGTCTCGAAATAAGTCTGCTTCACATTATCAGCAATGTATTCATTACTCTTCTCACTCTCTTTTTCCTTCCTCGCGGCCGCCGCTGGCGTTCTCGCAGCCCCGTCATCCACGACCAATTCCCTCCATGACGGGGACCAATGGGCCGAATGTAAAGCCCGATTGAATGGTGAATTGCCGTACTACTATCCGCCGGATTTCGAGTTCTCAGGTACTGTGCGTCGATACTATGTGGCGGCTGAAGTAGAGCCTTGGGATTATGCACCGTCAGGTATGTTTGCCTTCTCTCTTTCCTTCTTTCTTCTGTTTCAATGCTCATGTTTCTGGACAATAGGCTGGGACAACTGGCTCGGTGTACCGATGAATAAATCCTTCCGCGCTCAGACTTGGGGATACATCGCATCCAACACTAGCATCGGAACGAAGTACGACAAGGCTTTATACTTTGGATACACAGATGCCACCTTTGAGGAGAGAACAGAAAATCCTGACTGGCTGGGGTTCCAGGGGCCGATACTTCGCGCTGAAGTCGGAGATATGATCGAGGTTGGTCATGCTCCCTTGATGTACTCGTCAGCATGCTAACTTTCAGCAGATCATGTTCGTCAACAAGATGGATGAGTTCTTCTCGAGCATGCATAGCATGGGACTTTTTTACACCAAGGATTCTGAAGGAAGCGTATACTACAATGGGACCAGCAGTGTTACCATTGGAGACGCTGTTCCTCCTGGAGGATGCTTTGTCTATAAATGGTATTTGGCCTTTTGTCTCTGACTTGTTCTCAAGTTCCGTGGCATCATGGTTCGACTTGGCTCACAGTGATATGCTCTGAATAGGCTCGTTACACCAGTCTCTGCTCCTAATCATGGCCTCGAGAGCAGACTCTTTTCCTACCACCCGTACGTCAGCATGTACCAAGACCAGGACGCGGGCGGGTTCGGGCCTGTTATCATCTACAATCCGGGGAAGATGGAGAGCGTGATGTCGCAGAACCGTGAATTTGTCCTTCTTTATTCCGACAACCAGGAAAGCAACTCCTTCCTCGCCTTGCACAACGTCCGCAAATACCTCCCTGGAATGGCTTCGCAGGTCGCGAACTTGTCGTATCAGTACCCCGACCTGAGTTCTGAGGCTGCAAATCGTAGCATTTGGTATCCTCAATTCATCAATACACCAAAGACCAATGTCACGAGTGGAATGGCGGCCAATTTCTTCCCTGTAAGTCACTTCGCTCTATGCTTTCGTATGTTCAAGCGAACAATTACTGACATATGTGGGATCTCCAGATCAACGGCTTTATCTATGCCAACAATCCTCCTTTCGAAATGTGTGTCGGAGACAGCGTCATCTGGTACATCTATGACATGGGTTTCGACACACATGTCTTCCATATGCATGGTGAGAACGTTTACGACCCTGTCAGCAATACCACTACTGCCACCGTCACCATGAATCCGGGCCAGATGCAGACTTACTGGTTGACTGCATCCAATCCCGGATGGTGGCAATTGATTTGCCATTTTAACACACATCTCGCTAAGGGTATGGAGGCCAACTACATTGTCTACGGTCCCCCGTATGGGGATTGCCCTCTCGAGCCGTTGAAGAAGGCCTAGCTGCATTCTGCAGACTCTGCTATCCTCTATTCTCCTAGTTTTATTATTAGTATAGTAGTACTAACGAGGAATTGTGACTACTCATTCTTGACTCTTCAGATGACGAACATAAGGTGGTATAAACGTAGCTAGTAATAACAGAAGAGTTTACTATACTCATGTCTGGTTGAACGCATTGGCTTTCGACCATGTCGACCCAGCTAGGCTGGTTAGGAGGATGGCAGAGCTAGGGATTGATGGGGATTTAACCCGCTGGGTACGGTCATTCCTAGCGGATCGGAGGGTCCAGCTAGTGATTGATGGCCATCAGGGCCTAGAGAACCCTATTAGCTCAGGGGTCCCCCAGGGCTCCCCAGTCTCCCCAATCCTCTTCGTGATCTATATAAGTGGGGTCGTTGAAGCCGTAGAGGCAGCAGTCCCTGGGATAAGGGCCTTATCATTTGCAGATGATATAGGCCTTATAGCCCTGGGGAACTCAGTGGATCAAGCCTGCAGGCAGCTTCAGCAGGCAGGGGAAGCAGCCATAACCTGGGGGCAGGCTAACACAGTCCAGTTCGATGCCGAGAAGACAGAGGCGACCCTATTTACCCGGAAACGAGGCCGGGAACTTAGGGCTCAGGTCCAACGGGCAAGGATATCTATAGGAGCTCATCAGGTCTCATTCAACCAGGATGCTACTCGATGGCTAGGCATATGGCTAGATACAGGCTGACCCTAAAGACCCACTACCAGACCTGCCTCCGTAAAGCCCGGATGGCAGAGGCACGGGTTCGAGCCAGCTGAGTACGAAGCTGATATCCCGCACCATATCGATTCTGAAATCCATCCTGCTCTGTCTGCAACTGCAATTCCTCCTTTTCCCTATCACTGCGAACCCGGGAAAGTTGTTGAAGTGTTTCATCTGACATTTGCCCTAGCCACTGTATTGATCCAGACCCAGTGATTATATGCGTTGCCGATATTAGATCTCCGATGGTTTACACAACCAGTTGATGCGAATTGTCAGCTGAAACGATATCCTCGAATTCATTGGTCCGGGCACTTTCCGCCAGATTACACGTGTCGGCGCAAATTGCCAGACATTGGGCAACGCTGTCTTTTTCTTCCTTGATGTATTTTAGCTCGGCAGCACCTTCATTCGATATTTCCACACCCTGTTGTGAAAGGGCTTTTAATCTGTCATTCGGCTCCTTCAGCCGGGCCTTAAGTTCTGCCGAGTTTGTAGCAAGTCTGCTTTTGAAGTCTGCGAGTATGGTGCCTGTCATCTTCTGCGCTCGGTGAGGATCGGAACCAGCAGCCGTTTCATGTTCCAGGAGTATCCTTCCATCAGCATGGCTATCGCGTGGGAGGCGCGGTGGGATGCCCTCTATATAATTAGAGACCTGGGCACAGATCACGAGAAACTGCTCTGTGCTTTCCTTTTCCTCTTTAATTTCTCTCAGCTCCAAAATATCCGTATTTTGAACAGGTCCGTCAGGTAACTGGAGTGTCTTCACCCTTTCTTCCATTTCTTGTAAGTGATCTTGGAGATCGGAAGTTGCTTCCGCGATCATCTGCTTGTATTCATTAAGAACATTGATGGTGACAGCGGCTTGGCGACTAGATGACATGAGTAGAACCTGGTCAGCCCACGATCATTGCGCTCGACACAGTGAAACATACAAGGTTGCACCCCTTAGAGCAATACTGATGGTAGCCTTGTAACCTGCTAGTGTGATCTTGAGGTTCGTGATATCCCCCCCCCCAAATATACTGCAATCTCGCCCAATCACGAAAACTTGTTCTTTGCCTGTCTAAATGTGCTGCACATCTATTGATCACATCTTCGAATTCCCGGCAAATTTTACCCGCACCGCAGCAAAGGTAGCTTCAATGCAACCAACGTAGCCTCGTTATCTGCGGTCACCTGTTGTAGTGCATCAAGAGCTTGACTCAGGGCCTCGAGCTCTTCTCGGAGTTCTCGGATCGTCCGTTTAGTGCTCTTGAAGCTTTCAACTACTTGGTAGAGCGACTTCTGGTCTGGAGGGCAAAACCAGCTAGCGCTACCAAGCTGGAAGCAACAGAAAGCACTTACGCCATGGAAAAAAATGTAAAGTGAACAAATAAGGGAGCAGTTTGTATGGCAAGGGGATCACCATCTGACAAGGTAAGGACAGGACACCAGTAATAAGATATAGTCTTGCAGCGATGGGGATTTAGGTGTATAAGTAATAGGCCTATTTGATGTTCATCGCTCAGCCAGATTAAATTACTGCCGGCAACGCGCTTGTTAAGATGGTTTTGTGCTCATCCCAGTTGTTAGTGTGACCAAGTGCGGGGTATGGTTGGGCATTGTCAAATCATGTAATATCATCCTCAGCGAATGAGTGCTTTTGACTTCCATCCAGGCCCTCTTGCCTATTATACATGATTTTAAATGCATTCCTACCCACAGTGGTTACATATAACATCTCAACCTGTATTATGCCTGACATGTACTACGATATAGCACAAGTTCCGGAGCCTCTACATTAAGACAAACATAACAAGTCATACTCATTAAAGTGCCGCGGGAAATGGGTCAAACATCAACATCCTTTATACTTCACAGAGAAAAATGAGTCAGTGGCCATTTTATCAGATTCATGGGACTTATTGCAAGGGATCGAATGTCTGCGTCTCAATTTGATTTTAAGATGAGAAAAAGATCACTCATTTTTCATTGACAGACATTAAGCTACTTGGATTCCTATCCTCAAATCTGTGTCGTTGAAGGGGAAAAAAGGAACTGATTGAAATCTAGATAAGAACACAAAACACAACAAGACTGGAAAGGAGTTTTTGTCACATAAACTGAATGAAAAAAGAGGTATACGTAGAAAGCATCGATGTGACATCGACAAGCAAAATGTGTCTTGTGCACCAGAGAGCATGTAAATGGTACTGTTCCAGAGTCCTGCCCTGGCTGTGCAGTGCTATGATCTATCACAAGTAAACGCGCAATGAGAAAAGCAAGAGCATGTAAGAGGAGCGAGGTCTGGCTATGGGCCTCGACGCAATCAACCAGCTTATAGAACATGCAAAATGCATTAATTGATTTTCTTATAGTAGCCCACAGATAATTACCTGGGCATCAATATGGATACCCACACTATACTATCGAATAAAGGTATTAATACTGGCATACTGCAATATCACATTCTGGAGCTCATCTATTATATCTGCTATCTAACCAGATACTCCTATTAGCAATACTTGCTAAGATGCAAAGAAATAGGGCAGGGGGAAGCTTACAGCTATCATTGAATACCTTAGCTGCTCCATATTAAAGGCCATATGGCTTTATAACCTGTTCAAAGCCTATAATTTCACCTCCCCATTTTATCCAGTACCAGACGGTTGCCAACGATAGTTGCTAATCAACAGTAATCAACCCTATCTACTTCCTGAATTGCCAGGCAGATCACAAACTGATCTAATATCTCATCCTTTAACTTCAATTCCTGCTAGTTGAGCCCATTTAAATAAAATGCTAAGGCTGTATAAATTCTCTGGGCAGTTTATAACTGGGCTGTTAACGGATATATTCTTAAAGGCTCCAATCTGGAATAACATGCCTAGGAGGAAGATGTAGGGGCTAAGGACCAAGGTCGGGTCATAGATGATCTCAGGGATAGGGAAAGTATTCCTGCTCAGTATAATCAGCCCGAGGTCCATATGGGAGACCTCCCCTTTTCTTAATACTGCTCAGAAGAGCAGGTTAGTGAACCAATAGAAATTTAGCCGACCAGTAGGAGACAGCAAGGAGATCACAAACAACAAAAAAAAGGAAGAGGAGGAGGAGGAGGAGGAGGAGGAGGAGGGTAATACACAGCTCCTTCTTGCCCAGAAACGTCTCTGTAAACTCTGGTATTAGGTAAATGAACAGTTAAGGATGCCCCCCATCTGGATCACGGATCAGGTTTAACTGGAGGTACCGATAGCAAAGGTCCAACAGCATCTATAGATGGCTACCAGTAATGGTGGCCAGCTGGCAGAAGGGCAGCAGCTCGATCTGGAGCCAGCTATAGGTAAATATCATCTTAGTTATTATAAGAAGAACTCAGGCAAACTCTACCATATCTTTTGATATATATGGTTGCTTTTAGTTAGCGCTCAAAGAGGAGCTTCTTTTCTTTTGCAACAATCATAAGTACCTACTGATCATCAGCCAGGGCCTAGCATCCTGGGAGGATAAGAACTATTGCTTACATCCTCTACCTTTATAATGGTCATCTTGTCGAGCCTGTGCCCGACTTCATGCTTATAGACTAGATGCCAATACTTCCAGAAGGTCTCTAATGAGCTCTTATATTTGATTCCAGGAGTCCTGTATCCATTCTTGCCCCATTATTGGTTACAATGCTAGCTGAAAAAGCCTTTAAGGTATCGGACAGTCTCCTCAGGCTCAAAGAGCGAGTAGAAGCACTCGACAGGATCACAGCTCTGAAATCGACAGAATCTGGCCAGACACAAAGTAGGCGATATTAGCTTCAATGGAACATGACGCTGAAGTTATGCTTCTTACCGGTCCTAATAGTCCCTTGTCTCCTCCAGCTTCTTCTGAGTCTTAGGACTATACCGTTGCTGTCGGAGCTGGGAGACATCCAGACGGTCAGCCTCCGCGAGGTGTGACAGCGTGGCAAGAAGCTATATAAGCAAGAGCAGTACGAAGACTTATGGCTTCGTATCCTAGTCTTTTGCCGGTAGTGCAGCGGTATGGCTCCTAGAATGCTCCCTAGGAGCCACGCCGTGGCACGAGGTAGTACTCCGGGGGATGCTGCTCTTCATCGTCGTAGAAGGCGTCATCATCTGAACTGTCATCCGAATCATCATCTGAATCGTCACGGTTTGGCTCCGTATCACTGTCGGAGGAATCATTGGAAGGATTGTTCGAGAAGATGTCTGGGAGGTCGGTCCTGGCATCGCTCTCGTTATCAGAGAGAGTGACATGCTTATCGGACTCAAAGTCACGAGGCATGATTACTATGAGGCCTTTCAATCCCGGGGTGCTAAAGGGCAGGAACAAAGAGTGAACTACAAGAGCAAGCGAGACAAGAAACAGGAGTCTTAAAGGACAAGGGAAACTCTATCTAACTAGTCATATGGGAGGAAGGCTGTATAGATAAGTGACAAGAAGGGTGTCCAGCAGTCAGGACTAGAGGAAGAGGAACATTTGTTCCTCCAGAGCTGGGATGAGCATTCTTAAATAGAACGGGCATAGTGCTCAAAAGAGGCACGCAGAATCGCAGCGAATGATTGCACTATAGAGGGGAGCCAGTTTTGGCTCCCCTCCCCTCAAAAAAGACGGTCATTACTAGGGGAGCACTGCAGCAGGCAATAGCAGGGTGAGTAAGGTAAGTGAATGAATGGATGAATGTCACAGACACGAATTGAGGGTAGACGAAGAAAAACAACCCCACAACTAAGCTAACAGTGTGAAGGATACAAAAAAACACGTCTTTTTTAGCGCGTCATTCGGCTCAGAGAGGCCTCTGAGCCCCTAAAAACCACCATGGAACCTCCCGATCCCCATGGTGGTGGTGTTATTCACGCGTCACCCCCGGCAAACGGCCACGCGGTAAGCCAGCTCACGGAAATCCTGGAGGTACCAGACACCCCAACCCCAAGCCGATGGAACATCACTGGACCTCTAGGGCTTGATATGAATGAGAATGATCAGGAAAATGACCCAAAAACCGAAGCAGAACCCTCGAAAGGCACTAGAATCCTAGGGAATAG
>NW_013562941.1:0-11898 GCF_000968595.1 Rasamsonia emersonii CBS 393.64 | reverse complement strand
GGTAGCAGGAGGAGTAGACTCAGAGGTCGTGTCGGTGGCTGCCGGTGGGCTTCTGTCTGACCCATCCTCAGTCGAGTCGCGCGGCAGCAGCTCGAGGTCTTCCAACATCCTCAGGTCATCGCTGAAGAGACTGCCCAGCGTCACCGACATGTAGTCTGCTTCTTCCGGGGGAGATTCGGTCCAGTAAGTCAGAGGGGTGCCACAGAACCCGCAGAAATTGCGCTGGGAGTGAGGCGCATGGACAGGCGTGAAAGTTCGGCGAATCGCGGCATGGGTCTCATCCGGATAGTAGGAATACGTTTGAGAGCGGTACCAGGTCAAGGGCACTCGCAGCCATGCCGTCAATGGAGCTCCTTGGAAGCGACCTGGACAGATCCTCCATCAGCCAGCTGGAATTGCCGGGACAGGGGGACGGGAACATACGGTGATCTCTGCTGCTGTCAAAGATTACCTCGGCCCTGCCTACGGAATCGTCGTCAGGAATGACTATCATATATTGGTTACGGCCGCAAGAGCAGCCTCCCCGCAGTGGCTCGCGGCTGGTCATAGTTGTAACCGTACGTAGATGATAACTATAGCAATAGTCACAATTGGGATAGCTTTCTATGTTTTCCTCGGAATGAGAATGTCACGACAAATTCAGCGGGAACAATGCCTGTAGATTAAAATTGCGTCCTGGTAAATCCAGAGCCTGGTGGGAATTTCTAGAGGGCACGAGAACATGGAGTCGATGGAATGGGCATGCGCCCCGATGACGTGAATACAATCCGATGCCAAGACCCAGGGCTGACATCTTGCAATCATAACTCAAAACTTAGTTTGGACCCTCCGCATCCGTTTCCAAGATCGTTTCCTCTTCCCAAATCGTCAACCGTGGCTTTTCCCTTCACCCCTGAATCGGTCACTGCTTGAAGGCTGGAACCAGTCCGTCTATTCCCTTGTTGCACGCAGTGAAGAGCCTTTCTCTAGCTTAGATACACGATCTACGCAAGGCGCCTTTATTCTTTCTCTGAGGCATATCCGAACCCCGCGTTTTCCCGACCCGGAGATCCCCTTATCCAGACCAACAGTCCACCTACATCATGTCGTCTGTGAAATCGAATTCAATGTCCCCTGATCTTCGATCGTCTCCAATGACATCCAACGTGGCCAACAACGCAGAAGAAGGTAGCGGGAACCGTCGCTCCCGAACGTCAGTCGCATCGACGGCTTCCAATGCCACACCGGGCCCGTCATCAGCGCGCGCATCGTCGACATCCGGTGGGGATAAGGAGAAGCCCCGTCTGACAGAGCAGGAAAAGAAGAACAATCACATCGCGTCGGAGCAGAAACGGCGCGCGGCAATCCGCGAGGGCTTCGACCGCCTCACCGAGCTGGTTCCCGGTCTGGAGGGCCAGGGCCGCAGCGAGAGCGTCGTCCTGAGGAAGACAGTGGAATTTATACGCATGAAACTGCAGGAGAGACGGGAACTCATTGCGGAAATCGAGAGAATCGGTGGGCGTGTGGACGACTCCTTGCGCACGTGATTATCTGAGATTTTCACGTGAAGGCTTTCAAGCCGACTTCCCTATTAGGGGGTCGGATAGGCGTGACCTCAGACGGGCAAGATCTCGGGCCCTCAGCACCACGCACGCAACCAGTCTGTGAGCAATACGAGTCAACGGGCTGGTGCTGCAGCTTCGACAAGGATGATTCCTCGACTTACGGATAACAAACAAAACTCGTGCCCTTCGCTGGTGATCTCAGGTCGCGAGACATCTAATGAATGGTCAGCGGCCCGAACACCATCCGCGAGATGGTGATGGTGCATCAGCAACCTGGCCGCAGTTATGTGGGATACGTTACAGCCAGGATGCTTTCCTCGCGTCCTGGACTGCTGTGTTGTCTTTGACTGGCAAGCTAAAGAGAAAGAGCACAGTTGGCCATTGATCTACAACGGGGTTGATCCTGCGTATACGCGCGGCAACATCGATTCTTCAATTGTCCTTCGAGATGGATGGGGCATTCTGTGAATAAAGCGATGCTCGATACTAACACTCAAGTCCGACGATACGGTAGAGTACGGAGTATGTAGGTTTTGAATCTGCATGAATAGCTTGAAGAAATGGATGCAATGTCATGAACAGCAGATGTTTTACTTTTTTTTCTCTCTTTTCTGGACTGCTATCCCTGTAAACTAGCTCATTACCCCGCATTATTAATTTAATTGAGGAAAAATAAAAGAGAGGGATGTTTGTCCCTGCAAAGTTTCCATTGGCATTATTTGGGCTAGACTTGAAACTCTCGTCCGCGACTCCGCGACTCCCCGGGGCTCTACACAGCTAGGCGCTATATTACTCCATACAATTCAACGAATACCCACTGCCCAGGCTATTCTAGTCTGTTCTTTACTCTACTCCGTACTAAGTCAGTCAGGACTCTCAGCCAACGTCACAAAATACAATTCAACTTTAATTAAGGATCTATGGGAACTTGACATGTGGACCCGCCAACTACGCGTCTTGTTTTACTCTGCGTACACTGGCTTTCTTTCGTATCTGCAGTGGGCATTATTTAGGCAATATTGATAAATCCTATTTTTCCCCCAATGGCATACATCCATGTATGTACTCCGTATTACATATTAGTGGAGTTGAGGAGTGACTTTAGTTTTAGTGCGGAGCTATTTCTGTTTCATCAGATATCTATCTATATTTCCGTCTTAGCCGGTGTTGAAGCTGTATGGGAGTCCGTACATATTTAATCAGGGCTGTACTCCGTAGTTTCTGGTCGTCCTATTATTTAAACGTTTCAATTCTTCCCCAAGTTGCTGCTGTATACATATACATATATCAAGTTCAACTCCATTCATAATTGATTATTCACTCCTACAAGCCTTAATCTCTCCTAAATCATCCTTCTTGAAGAGGGCAATATCTGATCTGGTCTGATCTTCTCATCATGAAACCACTCCAAGCCCTAATCGCCGTCGTATCGCTCACCAGCGGTGCGCTGGCCCAATCAGGCCCCTTCAAAGCCACCTTCACGCAGTACGGCTCTGGCGACCAGAACGGCTCGCCCAACTGCGCCACGACCGTCAACGCCTGCGGCAACCCGGAGGTCTACGCCGGCAAGTACACGGCGGCCATCAGCCAGAAGCAGTTCGGCGTCGGACCCGGCCAGGGCGCCGGACCGGCCTGCGGCACCTGCTACGAGCTGACCATCGAGACGGATCTGAACGGCAACCCGGTCCCGCAGAGGACTATCAACGTCACGATCAACAACCTCTGCCCCATCGATGGGAACCCGATCTGTAATGTCCCGAACCAGTACGGTGGACAGGCGAACTTTGATCTCTGTATCGACTCTGGTGCCGCGGCGGCGTTCTTTACCACCTCTGGAGCGGGTATTGGTACGGCACAGCAGATTTCGTGCTAGAGAGAAGACAAAAAAAGAAGGAAGGATTGTTTTGAGAGGGGATCAAAATGGTGTTGGTGACGAGAGGGTGTATATAATAATTTGAGCGAGGGTTTTGATAGGGTACATAATTTGTCCTGGAGTAGGATATGTGGAAAACTTGCGTGTACATAGTCGATGACTTGGAAAAAAATTGCACAAAGGCCCGAGAAGGATCGATGCTGCAAACAATCTTCTCTTTGGTCTCTTTTCACTGCTGTCCATTACCTGCGGGGAGTCAGTAATATTTAGTTCTTCACTTGACGGAATCATTCAACAATTCATCAACATGTCATGCAAAAGCTGATTGTGACTGGAACGAAAACCGGGAGCAGATGTAGCTAGCATCTTATTATGGTTGTCGAATAATTGATGCACGGCATACTCCCTGTATACTCGTTGACTCGTTATAGTACTCGTATTCACTTGTTCAGAGAGCCGTCTATCAAGTTCAAATTTTGCTGTCGATCTCTGGACGCTCCTAGGCTAGGAAGCTATGGAAGGATTGGAAGAACCCTGCTCGATTACTCCAGGTGTTTCCTGAAGTAAACGGACAGAACGTGTGTTTTGGCTAATGGTTAACATATCTGTTCAAGATGGGCAGATGCTGCCCCTGTTGACAACTTGTGTTCCAGTGAACACACTGTTTATATCTGTACTGAAACAAAGAACTTGCCAGTATCAAAATGTCAGTGAGATAAAACAATTTCATTGTAATCATCTAGGACTAACCTATATTACCCAGACAAGCATGACTGCCGCTGTCTTCAGAATGATACTGCCAGACTACATAACAGCATATGTTAGATATCTCCATGACATCTCAAGGTAACATACCTAGACTCCCTGTTCTTGTAACCCTTTATACAGCATGCGGTCCAACATTCCTGTCGTGAACACCCTTTAACTATACTGTGTAGTCAGATTCACAACATTTAACAGATATCCACAACATAATCACTGTTTGTAATTGCCGAGACCCTCAGGGAATGCCAGCGCCGAGATGGTAGCCTCTTTGAAGCCCTACTTCCCACGATGAGCACGCTCAAACTCTCAAAATCTTCAAATCTCTAAGCCTCACTCACCCTTCTGCCTGTCCCTCTGTTGACATTCATCATAACCATATCCTTGTTGATATGAACTCTTTCCGCTGAATCAGCCTGAATGAAATCTTTGTCAGAACCTTCCTGGGCTTGTGAACACTCCTGCAGGCACCCAAAGAGCAGATCCTGCATAGGGTTGTGAGCTCTGAGCACTCACAGACACGTACACGTCCTCTCCACACAATCAGCAGACTCATAACGACAGAAGACGTGTCTGAATCAGTCAAGAAACCAGAAACCGTCATCTGCAAACTTCCCACGTTTAAAACCATACACGGGTAAGAGAAGCATCAAATAGACTGTCAGATAAGATGGCATCACCCGAGGATTCGTCCAAAGGTCCGTAAGCCCTCTCTTATTTGCTGTCCACGAATTGTCTCTGACAGATTGCAGTCAATTCCCCCACAAAGAGGGAGCAGGATGCCTTGGTCAAGCCTCGTAAAGATGACAAAATGTCCAGGATTCCGCGAGCGTCGGGTCACAAGGAGTCTTCTACCGGGAGCATTAAGAGCCCTAGAAAGCCCACCACCCCTCAAACTCCTCGAAGTAGCTTGCTACCACTTCCCGTTCGTGCTAATCACGGTCTGACTCCCAAGAAACCGACCTCAGCGTCTCATACGCTTTCGTCAAATGCGCTAAAGGATCCTGTTCCGGAAGATGAGACAGTGTCGACTTCCATTGAGCCTGACAATGCTAAGGATGCGAATGAGAAAGACGAGAACAAGAAAGATGACGACAATATCAAGGATGAGACTGAGGAGGATTCCTGGCCTGAAGATACGGACCCGAAATTCCTTGCGGAAGCAGCAGAGTATCGCCGCCGAGGACCGGTTTTCACCGGAGAATACCGCGTGAAACGGCTCACGAGATCTCGACTGGAGATGGGCCCTACCCTTTTCATTGCCCCGTCAGCAGAGAGACTAATCATGGGGACAGACGACGAGAAGGACGTGTCTTCGTCTATCTCTGTTGACCAAAAGCTAGAGGAGAAAACTGTTAGCCATCCATTTGCAGAGGGATCTCGCGTATTTGACCAACAGACTGCCACGAGAGATAATAGATGGTCTCCTCAAGAAGAGCAATTGCCCTCTCATGTAACAAGTGATACTGCCGTGGGCGGAAATAACGAACAAACGATGGAAACTGGGTCATCCCTTGAGCAATTATACGAACACAGTGTGCCCTATGTCAGAGAATCTCGTGAGGGTGAAGATAAAGGCAAAGGTCGTGAGAAGGGAGTTTCAACCGATATCAAATCACAGTATCGGGGTCCTGCTGCTAGAGACGATGAATGGCCAGCCCGGATACATTCATCGTCCACTCTCCAAGACTTTAGTGAAGGGCAGGGCCCTGCTGACCAGGTGATGGCCGATATCAAATCACAGTTTCAGGGTGTGGCCACCAGACACGATGGCTGGCCAGTCCGCATAGACTCCTTGCCCAGTTTTCAAAAGTTGAGTGAAGGACACAGCGACGAGGGTCTTAGTGAGCAGGTTAAGACCGATATCAAGTCACAGTTGCAGGGTCCTGCCTTCAAAGGCTGGCCACTCCGGAAAGATTCCTTGCCCGATTTTCGAAGATCGAGTGAAGCACACAAAGACGAGGGTGCTGGTGAGCGGAGTTCGTCCGGTATTCTCCCTCACTCTCGGAATTTGGACGACACAGGCCGGCCAGAGTCAAAGCAGTTGACGCGCACGTCCAGAATCGGACCTGGCAACTTGCCCAAACAGACTCCTTCTCACGCGCCTCGTTCGCCTAGTCGACTCCCACCCCACACACCACCCAGGTTTTTATGCCAATCTCCATCCCAGCCCGTCTGTCGCGTCGAGAAGCAGCAAGAATCCTATCTCCTCTGCTTCACGCATAGGCCGGTTGACTCGTGTCTTCTCTCAATCTCCGTCTTCGAACCTTCCCCCAACAGCCAAATTTCGTTCGAGGAACAATCCTTTACTTCCAAAATCGTTCACTGAAACAAACGTGAAGAGACGATCCATTTCCTCAGTCCTCGTCCCCGAAACTCCTAAGAAAGTCAAGGCTTCTCCGAAGAAACGCGCTGTCGAAGAGATCAAAAGTCCTACAACGAGCTCTACAATGAAGTTTCCCTCCTCAAAGCTTCCACGCGCCTTGGACGGTGTTCGTGGCTTTCTCAGCCAATCTAAGACTGCCAAAAAAGACGAGGCTCAGCCTGCGGACAAGAAAAAGCCCACCACTTCCAAAAAGATGTCAATTTCTTCTCCGCAGACTCCAACAAT
This sequence comes from Rasamsonia emersonii CBS 393.64, assembly GCF_000968595.1. Lineage (NCBI taxonomy): Eukaryota > Fungi > Ascomycota > Eurotiomycetes > Eurotiales > Trichocomaceae > Rasamsonia > Rasamsonia emersonii. The sequence continues at coordinate 5,108 of NW_013562941.1, read as the reverse complement.
GGAGTCCAAAATGTCTCAAGAAAAACAGCGTGGACTCTCATCTGCTCATGCCTCCGTTTCGACTCCTCAATCGGTCTCTTCTGGTTCTCGTTCTCGCACGAAGGGCTGGTCCTTCGCCAGGCCCACGTTTTCCACACGCCAGAGAGCTGCAGCCAACACGGCAGCAAAGGAGGCGCCTTCGCCAAGCAGTCTTGGGTCTCCCTCCGTGGCGAGCCCTCCCCAGAATCCCACAGGCCCGATCACCAAGCCAACTGGGGACCTGTGGGATACCCTGGTGGAGCGTTCGCCGCGGAGGGAGATCCCAGTCTACGAGTCGATGCCTTTGGACTGGGATCCAAAGGAGGATCCCTCCCTCCCGCCTGTCCCTGAGCCCGTTGCTGACCGCCACGTCGAGGCAGTCAGAAAGTACATCAAGCGGCTCAGGGACATGGCGCCGGAGGGAGTGGATCCTGAGGTGATGGCCGATCGGATCACGGTAAGCAGTCTATCCAATACATCATCTACCATATACTCCGTATAATATAACGCTAACACTCATATCAAACAGGCATCGAACTTCCTGGAGCGCGGGGTGGAGGCCCTGCTGGAACTGCAGAGGGGGGTAGCCGAGGCTCAGCGTCTTGCTGCCACCCTCCAGTTCCAGCAGGTGGTGGCGAGGAGGGCGCTGTTCCGGCGCTTCAGAGAAGTGCGGGCAGAGTTGGATATTGATGAAGATTAATGGCTTCATCAATATCCAACTCTGCTCCCTTCTCTGGGGCTGGTTGTTCGTTTGTTCTTGTCTGTGTATTCTTTTTCTTTTTGTTTTTGTCTTTTTTTTTCCCTTTTTTCTTTTCTTGTTCTAATTTCTTTCTTCTTCCTGTATTCTTTTCTCTTTTCTTTTCTTTTCTTTTTTGTTAAAAAAAATAAAAAAACTGTATGTGTAATACGCGTTTATGAATTCCTGTACATAGTGACGAGAGACGACACCGCAGGAAAAAAAAGCAGAAAAAAGTGACAAAAAAAGGGAAAATCTTGTTCGAGTAAATTGATCTTTCTATACGATTACCCAAAATTAATCAATAAGTTATGTAAGACAGGATATAATCGTCCACTCTTCCTGTATCAGTCAAGGCACCTTGCGATGAAACTGGTCACCTCTCTCCATTCATCCGTCCAATGTTCCAAATATAAATAATATCAAGTAGTCGATTCATGCTGAACAGGTAGTGATGTAGATATGTAGTAGGCATTTCTCTTACCTCCTTTGGCGTGTATTGTTATCCAAACCTGTTCTGGCTACTTATGAGCTGAACATGATATCTGCTTTAGAAGCAATGGCATGGTAGCCGTCTCAAAGGATAAGGATAAAGACGAAGATCAAGGCCTCCGGTGTATCATTTTTGTCTTGTCTGTAAAAGAATCACCGGGTATTTTGTTCTTTATGTTTCACCCAGCCAGGCATCTTCCCGTTTGTACTGTACGTTCACATTCTATGTGTGCCTTTTGAGCAGTTTGTTAAGTGTCAGAAAGTGCAGAAACATATAGGATGTTTGCCTTGTCTTGCCGCTGTCTGCTCTAGTTAGGCTTTCTCCTCGTGTTATATGATTGCATACCGATTTAGGGTATTCGTCCGGAATCACCCGTCTGGAGAGGAGTATCTGATGTTCCTTTCCCGGTAATAGGGAGGTAGGGCATCACGCAAGCAGCATAACAACAACAAAAAACAACACCACCTCCTCCTCAACCATAAACAAAACGCGGTTCATGAACCATCCAAAACAAACAAAACTTTCTCTTCTCTTTCCCCTTGACTGTCCATCTCTTTCTTTCTTGTATACAAGCAACCCATCCATCCGTCAAGAGATCATGGAGGGAATGCATGTCTGCAGTTAAAATTCCTACTCAATCCTGTTGAGACTCCTTGTGACATAAACAGTTGATATTATTATCATCCTGTTTATCCTCTCAGTTCCCCTTCCAATTGCATCTACCGCGGTCATATCACATTATTGACAACCAATCTTGCGATACACAAAAGAGCATCATTTTCCACCCACATAGAAAGCATGGCGAAAAGTCGTAAGAATCAGAAAACCAAGGTATGGTTTCTTTGTCTCCATCTTTTCACAGTCCATCTCTGAATTTCCTCGCTGATATCATTTGGCATATACCAGCGTGACGCTGCGACCGCTTCTGCCAAAGCAGCCGGCGTACCGCGAAGCAAAAAGCCTCCCCGTCTGCCTGACATCAACGTTGAGGCGGCGAATCGTCTGCAACATCCACCGCCACTGCACCAGCGACAGCAACAAATTCCTCTTCATGCTCCTGGCTTCTGGCCTCAACATGGTTGGTCTGGGGACCCCAATCTCACAGTCCGCGATAGCAGTCGCGATGTCAGTCGCCCTGTTGGCCCTGATGCATTCCAGTTCCATCCTAGCCCTTACGGCCGGCAGGAGCAGCAGAGCAGCTACCCGGGCGCCCCTGTCTATGCAGGTTGGTACCTCAAACATCCATATTCAATGCCTTCTCCGTCCTATGTCTCTTCGTACATGCAGCCAAGGGTAGACCCAGCGTTTCTGGAAGGTCTTCGCTACCCAGGACACCAGCAGGTGAGTATTTCCACTTTTTTTCTCAGAATACTTGACTTCGACCCTAACAATCGCTCTTCAAGTCTTACCTGCCTCCACAATATGACCCCAGCAAGGATGAATATGTCAAAGAGGCGGCAGCCGCGAAAGACTATGGGAGCAAAGACAAAGGGAAGGATCGAGCAGCGGTGCCGCATAATCCCCTTTTCCAGCTTCGTCCTGAGGCTCCCGAATTCGTCCCAAATGACAGTTTCACATCGTTCGAAGAAGAGGAAACCGATACGAATACTGACACTGATACCGCTTCGGCTTCGGATTCTTCTTCTGAACCTCAAACTCAGCTTGGTCATCGGAGACAGAGATCAGCTACTTTCTGAGTGAGAACCGCTGAAAACGATGGAGCGAAGCTGCTTGACAAATATCTCATCGTCGGGTACAACGCCACTGCAGAGTCGACATCTTCGTCCAGGGGAAAGAGCCTGAGGGAAATCAGAGATCAAAGGAACAGGAAATTTACATGAGTTTCGAGACCATTAATTGTATGAGTAGATATTACATGGAGGAATAGGAAACGAAATGTCTATCTTGTCAAAACGTAGACCTGGGTATACTCATAGCGAACTGCTTAATATGAAATGCATGGCGAATCACAGGCAGAATTTGAGTCGATCTCAGGTCGTTGGTCATCAAGGTGCTCCTAGTCAAAGAGTTACTGACGTCTGGCATTGATCTCGTCAATCACCAGCCCAACGAGCTGAGTGATAGGACCGCCTCGTCGCCTCTGTCTTTGTCTTCTCTCAGAGTTGGGAATATTCTGATCATTTTGGCTCAGATACTTCCCCGACTCATCCCGGGGATACAGACCGTTATGCTCGGTTGACTGAATTGATGTCTGGACTTCGATGTATGCGGCGCTTTGTCGTACTGACAGGGTCAAGCCGATGCCAAGACAGATGAGGACGATGATAATTTCTTCCAAGACATCCATGACAAGCATGATGGTGACATTCCCAGTGATCATGTTAAACGACGGGTTCTGAGTGAAAGCCACCAGAAGAGAGTAGATGAGACGCACGAGAAGCAGAGGAATCGAGAGTCCTACAGCCAGAAGCAAGCGGTGCTCTCCGTCTTCGATGCCACGATAGCGAGATCCGACCAGAAGCAGCAAGATGCACAATCCCACCCATGCAATGAGAAACATGATCAGGCCAATCTTCGTCTTGGCGTTGACCAGGCCATTCGTGGGATCCGAACTCGCCGTCTGGCCTACGATACTCAGAATCAAGCCAACCAAAGTGATCACGCCGGTGAATCTGAAGAGAATAGAGGGCAACGGGTTCCCAGTCTTTCGTTTAATAGAGTCATTCCTATTTTGAGGTTCTGTGGTCAGATATTTTTCTCGTTGTCACAATTGCGGCACCCTCCAGGCACTCACACTCGCGACAAGAGGCCTATACAGGCCAAAGTCAAGGGCGATAACCCGATCGAATTGCAGACGGCCCACGTAATGTACAGATTGGTTGAAGTCGGGTTGCTGATGGTGGCCAGATAACAGCATGAACCGATCACGCGGAGCAGTGAGAATATGACGAAGAAAATCCACCCCGAACTTCTCCCAAATCCATGGCGGTAGGCCATCCACAGAGCCATGAAAAGGGCAGGAATGTACACGACAACCTCCAAGATGGAGAGGCCATGTCGATAACTGACAGCCATGATTGCGACTGGAAAACCGTGGACAATCCTTCGAACAGAACAAAATAAGGATTCGAGCCGGTATTCCAAACTTTCCGCTTCACGGATATTACGGATATTGAAGGGAGCGATGTCCATTATTTATCCTTTTGTTGACGATCATCACGACGGGTGAAGGAGGGGACGTCAATCTCATTTTGGGGAACGTTACGAATGACAAGGCTGTGCACCACCAGATAAAGCTAAAGCCTAGTGATCTGAGGTAATATGAGCTTATATTCAATAAGCTCTGATCGTTCGCTTTCCAAAATGGGACTGACTGATGAACTACCTCGAGGTTAGCACTTTCCCTTGCAAGGCATCCTTTAGCGAGTGCAAAAATTGGTAATTTTGGCCCCCAAATCAGGAAAAACTGCAACTTTTGTCTAAGAGTTCCGGACTACCCGTGCTCCCGCCCCAACATCGTCCCGTGTTGGTGCGTTGCACCGTAACGTCCATTTTGACCACAACGTCCAATTTTGAATATTTCATCAATTTTCTCAACATCTAGACTAGTATCTAAATACATTAAATAGCGCATTAATATCTCCTGGATCCTGGCTATCTCCCTGAGTATTTTCAACAGTATCCGACCGTTGTGTAGTGGTGGGAATTGGCTTTGAAGGTTGGCGTTTCCGGACACGGGAAATAATCTTCTTTCGTTCAGCTTCAGCACGTTCAGCAACCTGACGATTTGCATCTTTAACTGTCAATGGCCCTATAGTAGGGATTCTTCTGCGAGATCTCTGAGAGCTTGGAGCGCGTGCACGCTCTAGATGTTGAGAGATATCGCTTTGAAGTTGGGCT